>NC_141622.1:50659825-50942325 GCF_047967505.1 Dipteris shenzhenensis | reverse complement strand
CCCCCCTCCCCCCTTTCCCGACCCCCTCCCCGCCCCCCTCTCCCCCCTTTCCCCTCCACCCCCCCTTCCCCCACCCCCCTCCCTAGCCCCTTCCCCCTCCACCCCCCCTTCCCCAGGGCTGGCGGCCGCAGCCGCCAGCCCCCCCCTCTCCCCTCTTTCTTGACCCCCCTCGCACCCCCTTCCCCCTTTTCTAACCCACTCCCTAGCCCCCCCCTCCCCCCTTTTCCGACCCACTCCCCGCCCCCCCTCTCCCCCCTTTCCCCTCCACCCCCCCTTCCCCCACCCCCTTCCCCCTCCCGCCCCCCCCTCCCCCCCCTTCACCCCCACCCACCTCCCTCCCTGCCCCCTCTCCCCCCTCCCTCCCCCCTTCCCCCGAGCTGGCGACCGCGGCCGCCAGCCCCCCAGCCCCCCCCCCTCTCAGCCCTTCCCCCCCCCTTTTCCCCACCCCCCCTTCCCCCCCCTTCCCCCGGGCTGGCGGCCATGCTACCACCCCCTTCCCTCTCCCCCCCCTTCACCCCCGCCCCCCCCTTCCCTACTCCCCCCTTCCCCCCCCTCCCCGCCGCCAGCCACCCCCTCCCCCCTTCCCCCCCGCCAGTCCCCCCCCCTCCTCCCCTTCCGCCAGCCCCTCCCCCCCTCCCCCCTTCCCCCTCCCCCCTCCCCCCTTCCCCCCTCCAGGGGAGACCCAATCCCCCCCTTCCCCCCCGCCCCCCTTCCCTCCTCCTTTCCCCCCTCTACTCCGCCCCCGTGTCTCCCTCCCTTCCTCCTCCTTTCCCTCCAGCCCCTCCATCCTCTTCTTCTCCTCCCCTCATTCTTTCTCTCTCTAGTCCCTCTTTCTTCAAATTTTAAAAAAAAATCTAGATAAAGAATTAATCAAAAAATTTTGCAAGTACCTGGAAAAAGTTTGTAAGTTTACTCTTTCTTGCTTTCTTGCTCTTCCTTCCTTGCTCTCTTGATCGTCCTTGCTTTCTTGCTTCAATGAATGAAATGAGGGGAGAATGAATGAAGAAGGAAGACTATATATAAGAAAAATTAGGTTTTCCTCCTCCTCTCCTATTGGCTTTCCATTCCTCCCCTCTCTCCTATTGGTGGCTTTTCATTTATCCCCTCTCCCATTGGCTCCCATTACTCCCCCTCTCCCATTGGACCCCCATCCCTCATCCGAATCTTCCATTAGCCCTCCCTCCATCCATCCATTTCTTCTTCCTCCCCATTGCCACCACTCCCATCCCACATTTCCACCATGTCCCATACTCCTCCCATTTCCCAAAATCCCATATTTCCCCATCTCACCCTCCTCTTTTTCATCCCCTATTAACTTCCTCACTCATTTCATCCCTTATTATCCTACTCCGCTATTACCTTCCCCTCTCCCATTCCATTCTTCCCTCCCCACTCTCACTTCCACTTCCCATTACTCACTTGCCATTTGAAAACTATTGATATATTATTATACTATTTTTTATACTTATTATCATACACCCCTATTACTTCCCTCTCCCATTCCACTCCTCCCTCCTCACTCCCACTTCCACTTCCCATTACTCACTTGCTATACACATTTGCAAACTATTAATATATTATTATATGATTTTTAATACTATTTGCAAACTTACATGTGGGCAAAATCACAGGTGTCAAAGCAATCCTATTGTGGTTATACAACAACTGTGCTTTTATTCAAGGGCATATTTATCCTCATCAACAAGCTTATTTACTCAAGGTATGAAGTGCATAATTTGTGCACTAGGTGTTTACTTTATTGTATCAAAATTGTTTGCCACACACACACACATATACAAATACCGAGAATTTTCTAATATGATCGCATCTACATTTCTCCGATGGGCACAAAACTTTGTACATGCCTCAACCTAGGTCTTATTGACTTGCATACAAAGTGGTGCACCCATCCCATAAGTACTTGTTCGGATAACACACCTCCAAACATATTTTATGAAGATTGTGCATAACACTAGGAACAAAATGGTGTATCATGTGAGATCGACTATGCAAAGCATATCCAATGGACACAAGACTTTGCGCGTTCCTCAACCTAGGCAGTATTGACTTGTGTGCAAAGTGGCATCCCCATCCGATAAGTACTTGTTTGAAAAATACACCTACAATCGTGTTTTTTTACCGTTGTACATGACACCAAGGCCAAAAACGGTATTTAATACTCAATCTACCATGTAAAGCATATCCGATGGGCACAATACTTTGCACGTGCCTCAAAAGCGGTGGTATGGTATTCCATGCAAAGTGGAACGCCCATTCAATAAGTACTTTTTAGAATATCACACCTAGGACCATGTTTTTTATTGGTTGTTATCCATGACACTAAGGCAAAAACGCGGATTTATGCTTAGTCGACAATGCAATGCATATGCGATCATCACACTACTTTGCACACATCTCAACCTAGGTATTATTGCCTTAAATGCAAAGTGGCATGCCCATCCCATAAGTACTTAGTCGAATAACACATCTAGGACCGCGTTTTTTGATGATTGTGCATGACACTAAGGCCAAAACAGTGTTTAATGCTTGTTCGACAATGCAAAGCATATCCGATGGGCACAATACTTTGCACACACCTTCAACTAGGTGGAATCAACTTACATGCAAAGTGCCATGCCCATCCCATAAGTGCTTGATCGGATAACATACCTAGCAGCTTGTTTTTTTACGGATGTGCATGACACTAGAGCAAAAATAGTATTTAATGCTCAATCGACCATGCAAAGGATATCCGATGGGCACAAAACTTTTCGTGCACCTCAACCTAGGTGGTCTTGAAATGTTTTCAAAGAGGCACACCCATCCGATAAGTACTTGGTCAGATAATACACCTAAGGGCGTGTTTTTTTGCGGATGTCCATATCACTAGGGAAAAAATGGTGTACAATGTGTAATCGACCATGCAAAGCATATCCTATGGTGACAATACTTTGTGTGCACCTCAACATAGTTAAAACAGACTTGTGTGCAAAGTGGAGCCCCCATCCGATAAGTACTTGTTTAATTAACACACTTAGGACCGTGTTTTTTCATGGTTGTGCATGACACTAAGGCAAAAACGTTGTTTTATGCTTGATCCACAATGCAAAGCATATCCAATAGGCACAATACTTTGCACACACCTTCAACTAGGTGGAATTGACTTACATGCAAAGTGGCACTCCCATCCCATAAGTGCTTGATCAGATAACATACCTAGCAGCGTGTTTTTTTTACGGATGTGCATGACACTAGAGCAAAAATAGTATTTATTGCTCGATCGATCATGCAAAGGATATCCGATGGGCACAACACATTTTGTACACCTCAACCTAGGTGGTATTGGAATGTTCTCAAAGAGGCACACCCATCCGATAAGTACTTGGTCAGATAACACACCTAAGGGCGTGTTCTTTTGCGGATGTGCATATCACTCGGGAAAAAATGGTGTATGATGCGTGATCGACCATGCAAAGCATATCCGATGGTGACAATAATTTGCACGCACCTCAACGTAGTTCAAACGGACTTGCGTGCAAAGTGGAGCCCCCATCCGATAAGTACTTGTTTGAATAACACACCTAGGACCGTGTTTTTTCATGGTTATGCATGACACTAAGGCAAAAACGGTGTTTTATGCTTGATCAACAATGCAAAGCATATCCGATGGGTATAATACTTTGCACACACCTTCAACTATGTGGAATCGACTTACATGCAAAGTGGCACGCCCATCCCATAAGTGCTTGATCGGATAACATACCTAGCAGCGTCTTTTTTTACGGATGTGCATGACACTAGAGCAAAAATAGTATTTAATGCTCGATCGACCATGCAAAGGATATCCGATGGGCACAACACTTTTCGTACGCCTCAACCTAGGTGGTATTGAAATGTTGTCAATGAAGCACACCCATCCGATAAGTACTTGGTCAAATAACACACCTAATGGCCTATTTTTTTGTGGATGTCCATATCACTAGGGAAAAAATGGTGTATAATGTGTGATTGACCATGCAAAGCATATCCGATGGTGACAATACTTTGCACGCACCTCATACAATCATTTGCTTGATTTTTCTACAAAGGGTGCTAATATGCTTGCTAACTCACAGAAGTCCAGGTCAATGCAACACCCATACTATTTCTACATTTTGGATGATAGGGAAAATGACACCTTTGTGTAGCATGCTTTTCTATTGCATTGGGAATGGCTGAAAAAATATGATCCCCATGTACAAGAAAACATAAAAACAACCTTAGTCTGGTCAAATGGTGCTTTCTCTTAATTAAAATTAGCCCACATGCTCTACTTTGTCTCAAGGTTTAAATTCCTGACCGGCGGTCTAAACATGATGTGGAATTTCTTTGGGTAACCATCACCCCACTTAGGGATGACGAAATCAAAAGTGCCTTGAGACTCAACAAGAAAGGGATACGGGTCTGGGGAGATATGTGGGATAGAGAGCAAAGGAAGTGGATAGAAAATGATAGGTTAAAAATTAGATTTAACCTAAATAGATTCGACTTAGAGATGTTAGCCGTGAGACAAAATTTGTGGGACAGAGACTCGATTGCTTGGATGGGGGGAAGGGCGCCTCCGACTACCAAAGAATTTAGGTGGGCAGGCCAGATTAAAATTTTCCTTGTCCCCATCTTTGTTGAAGGTCAAGAAGAGCTACTAGCTCAACTGAATCGGAAGTGGTTGAGAACAGACACAGAAAGAGTGTGGTCTAAAAGATTCGAAAGAATGTGGGACAGGGAAATTCCAAAAAAAGAGGCCTGCCTCTTATGGCTCTCATTATGCACAAAGATGTCTGGACAGCCAAACGGGCACTGATATTGGTCAAGGAGATGGGTACTGCCAAAGATGTACTAGAGCATATCCCCCACGTGTTTCTGAACTACAGATCTTCTAGAGAAGTTTGAAGCAGTTTGGTTTTTTTTCGATCAATTATGCTTGCCTTCTGCTGGGTGACAGACCAACAAGAACCCCAAAAAATTGGAACATTATGCATAGCTCCATTCTTTGGGCCCTATGGGCTCAGAGATGCACTAAGGTTTTTGGTAAAGTCATTATCTATACTAACGAAATTGTAATGAACGTATGTGTGACCACAAGAAAGAGGAGCAAATCTTGAAAAGATTTCACGACTACAACAGCAAATTTAGGAGATGCAAAAAGGATGAACAATTCACGAAGGAGATTACTCCGCTGGCCCAGCTACAGAAACAGACCAAAAAAGAAGAGCTCCCCATGATCACCCACTACATAGATGGCCCCACCCCCCATGACCAGGCAACGTCAACGGCCAAAGCTCCAGTGTTGTACGACCACGTACCCTCAAGTCAACTGTTCCTTGCCTCTCCTATGACTCAGACTCTCCCTACCTCTCCTGCGACTTAGACTCTCCTTGCCTCCCCTGTGACTTAGACTCTCCCCACCCTCACGACTACCCAGTTTGCCTCACCAAACTATGTTATGCCCTCTCCACTGGCACCTCCTCCCGTGGTTGTTTACAAGAGACCGGTGGTACTGAATGACCCTGTCGGATTTATGTACAAGATTCGTAATGAAATTACTCCTCCTCCCAACTTTAAACCTTCGGAGCCTAGACCCCAAACCAGAGTTCGTAAGCCGTGCCCCCATCCTCGCATTCCAAGAACGATTGTTCTATGAGTGGTTGCTCACCTGGCGCCAAAGGAAGAGCTGCAAGAGACGACATAGCCCTCTATTCCACTCTATTTCTTTTCATACTTCTGGATCATCTGTTGAAAGGATGGGTTCTAGTTTAGGCTCGGATATTAAGAGAACTGCTGTTAGAAATATGTTGGCCTTTTTTTACTATTGTAAATATAGTTGACTCAAAATTAATATAAACTTGCATTTTTTTTTAATTACTAGAAATCTGATGGCTCTTTTCCAAGGAATATTTTAGGCTTTCTTGTTGGAATTTTAGCCTCGAGTAGTTATATCTTTAATAATAATTATTTGTGACAACAATAGTAAGTATCTGTGGAATGCTTGTTTGCCACCCACACATTAATCGTGATGTGCTAACTCTGATTTTTGTCTAGTTGGTTGGTAGCTATACTCACTCCTTAAATAATTGGCATTAAACACTTGACTAGTTGGGCTTGGATTTGAACCTAGTTCTTGTTATAATTTTGACAAAGGAAACTTTCTAAATTCTTCTATGATTCTCTTTAAACTATTTCTTGCTTTAATGTATGCATGGAAATTCTATTCTGAATCGATTATATGGTGCATATATGATGGGATATTAAAATGTAAACACACACATAGTTTTCCCAACTAGCCCTTGGCCAGGCTAGTTACATATAATCAAATTTAGTTTAGTAATTGGCTTGTAATTGTGCCTTTGATTAATTATTATTGTATTTTGTGTAAAACTAATGGATTACCTCTCTTGTGAACTTGGGGTACATAGGGACTAATGTTAGTCTACTTGTCCCCCCTATTGGTATCCAATGCATTCTCCCTTGCTTTGAAGGGCCTGATTTCCACAGATAATAGCTAGACTTTGAAAAGTGTGCCTAGTTAGAAAAGACTCCTTTTTCTTTTACAGTTGCTTCCATTAATTCAATGGCCCTTCTAGTTACATCTAAAGTAGACCAGCCTGATTAATTAGATTCTTTCAATAAATTTCTCTCATCCTTATCTCTCATTGATAGTCAAGATGCATGTGATTTGAAATTTTATTTTTCATTAGTTCTATTCCCTTAGAGATCATGAATACTCCAAAAATTGTTAACTCTTTCCTAAATTTTGGTCTTTTACACCATAATGAAAAGGAAGCCCCCTCCTCTTTAGCCTCCTAGCCATCAACTTTTACTTCCCCTAAGAAAGTTATTTCCTTTTTTTTTTTGGTGCGGTGCTTCTCCTCCCACCATATTAGTTAGAATTGGACTCCATTAGGTTAGAGAAAAAATTATGGGACTTTGAACGTATTAACCATAGAGCTTCTTTTTGTGTTACTTCCCTTGCACTCTTTTATAGTTTCTCTCCTGGAGTTGTTGATTATTGCAAGGTTATGGCTATTCAAGCCAAGAATTTGCTTGCCAATGACTTCTTCTTTGAACTAATTCAAATGAAACTCTCTAATATTAATCCATGTAATTGTTGTAGCTTAGCATTGATCACTAAGGTCCAATGAGTCAAGATAAAATTTGTGAGCCTAAGAAATTCCTCAAAAACTATTGGAACAATTTTAGACCCTTTCTTAAATACCAATGCAAAAGATTTGATCCAAACTCCACTTGTTCCACTTCCATTATTTGGTTGGACCATTTGCTTTAGCTTGTCTTCTAAACTCTTTTTAGTTTCTTTCCATTCTTTTCTGGATCTGCTCGTGTATGCTTTTAATGGTTGGGTTGCTTCTTTTCCCATTGAAATTAGAATAGTCCTCCTAATCAATTTTAAGAACAAGGATCTTAAGAGGCTCTCTATTACCCTGACCAATATGAAGTTGTCATCAAAGAAACCATGTATGTTTTTTGGCTTAGGGGATCTTGAAGACACAACAAAGGCATTCGATAATAAGGATAATCAAGTAAGGTTTCTTACACATAGCACAAATGATATGTTTTTACTTAATAAATGAAAAAATATTAATAAGAGGTGTTTGTAAATAAGATTTTTGAATTTATATTACATGAAAAAGTTTTTTTAGAGGTCTTACAAATATTTTACATTAATAAAGCCTTTGTAATTTTCAATATTGGGTTTAGCTAGAAATACTCTAAATTTTAGCAGCATCCCTTTATAAATCATTAGACACTTATTATAGCTTTGATTAATCCTAATCCTTGCATATGTACAATGTCCAAGATTTAGCCCCTTTCTTAGAGACTTTGGAAATTTTGGAGTTCCATATTCTAACTACTACTGATCCATTTATTTGTGGATACCCTAGCTTATACGAGTTTATGATAAAATGCCTTAACCACATTGCTTCAATCCCTATAAATCCTTATCCTATTATCCAAGAACTGAATTCTAGTTGGACTGAACTTTGTAGTTTGGATGTGTGATAATGTTGCATTGGATCACTATAAATTTATTAGAGAAGTTGTCCTTAGGGGTTTTAACTTTCTTTTTCCAAATGATAGGTTTACTCAATCGCCTTGGTTTCAAGCCTCCAATATGATGAAATTAGTTACCTCACCAACCATTTATATATTTGTGGATTACATAAATATGCACAAACCCCTACATTCATTTGTAAATAACTTCTATAGTTAGTGGCTAGGCAAAGACTTAATTCTACTAAATTTTATGAACTTTTGTTACTGAAAAAAAAATATTTGATTAGGAATATCTTCTCCTCATACTTACAAGAGTATCCCCCGTTGCTAATACTACTATTTAATATATCATGGGCACATACAAAGTATATTTTAAAAAAAAGTGTTTAGATGGCTTACCAATGCCCATAAGTGCATGTTCACAAATATTACTAAACTTATCTCTAATTGCTCTTGGCCTTCTCTTCTTTCCTTTGTGTCATTATTTCTGGATTAAGGGCAATCACGTCGAGACTCAATAGCCCTGGGATCTTCTAATCTTGTAATGTCGTCATTTTTTGATTAGACCCCAACCTTCATATCCCTTACGATGGGTTTTGTAAATTGCAATACAGTGGGTTGGCCTTGAACAATCAAGGGGACTTTGGACCTTCTCATAGTAAAAGGGTTGTGCCAACACCCTTTGTGGAACTCCTGGCACATTACCTAGATAGCCTCAAAGAGCTTACCTAGGACGACGGAGTGTGTGAATGTATGTTCAAACCTTTGAAGGACTTACAATGTGGATCTAATAACTCAAAAGACTTTGGATCCAAAAGGTTCTCAAGAGGAATTCTTAGAGAATTCCTTTGTTTATTGGTCACATAAATGGGATTGTTCTCTCTGGGTCTTGTTCTACAAGCTCTCTCGCTAACGTTGAAGGCATGTGCATTATGGTAAGCTCTTTCTCTCTTTTCACACCTTGCATACCAACAACATTTTTTCATATTTTGCAACCTTTCACCTCATCTTTGAGCCCAATTCTAGAGAAGTATATCCTTATTCTTCTCTAGCTCTTTCTCTACCATCATTAGCATCACTTCAAATGCTGTGGTTGCCTCATTCAAGATTTGCTATAGTAGAGGAGCATAAGGACCTGAGAAACCTTAGCTGAGGTTCATGTGGCTTAGTCGGCCCATAACATTAGTGTGCATGCTCTTGGGTTCTCAAAAATTAGGTCTTAGAGCCCATCGTCCATGCTATTTGTAAGGCTTAAGCTCAACTTGCACTCCTATGGTTCAAATGGTTTTTTGATTCTATTAATGTACTTCCTTGCTTAAGCTTCATAAGAATTATGACATCAGGGATCTTGGATGGATTTTGGATGCAAGAATTGGAGTTTTTAAAGGGGTAATGTGTTCCTTTATTATTTTCATGGACTTTGTTAATTAATGGTCTTTACTTGGAGTGAGAGAAATGTATATAATCCCCTTTATCCTAGGTTTGAGGGGATCACACTATAGAAAGGTTTGGACCTAAGATGGTTTAGTGAATTAACAAAAATCTTGGACATGGCTTAATGCTACATAATGAGCCTTGCTAATGTAGTTAAACTTTAACACTTAGGAATTGTTAGCCCATTCCCCTTTGGCTAGAGGAAGATAAATTATTTGCAAGAGCTTACTATTACTTTGCCCTCTTATGGAAGAGCTTATATTTGGTGATGGCAAGGGAGATCTCTACTCGTTTACATGTGGCTTATTTATTTTTGACAATTAAATTGATTTTTCTTAGTGCAAAAGTCCCCAATCTATATCAGGTGGACCAAGGGATATATCCTAGTACTTTGCCTTGAAATTCACATAAAAATTACCTTGGTACCACTACTTTGCCTTGACATATATATAAAAGTTGATAAGGCTGAAGTAGACTAGGCCTTTGAGGCTAATGATGCAGATCATCTTGAACAAGCTGTTGATCTATCTCAGGAACTTTTAGTCAAGAACCTAGTCCCATCTGTCCTGCATTGTGCATCTAAACCCCATAGGTATTCCTAATAATCTGAAAACTTCTCCTTTTCTGATTTCTTTACACCCCTTATTACATAGGAAGAGGGGGGGGAGGGCTCAGAGTACCATAAATCCTTGTTTTATCATGATTTATCCTGGATCCCGAAGCCATGCAAAAGGTGTTTAGACATTCTAGTGTGCCCTAAACTGACGCTTCGTCATTGTGTGGCATTAGATTTGTGTCGTCTATGAATTGCTGACACATAATCTGTCAATCCCCTTCCACCTAGATTCCTTTCACTGTGCCCTTATCTACTTCATTTTTGACAAGCCAACCCAAGGCATCCGTAGCTATGGCAAAGAGCAGAGGGGCAAGTGGGCAACCTTGTCTGATGGATCTTTTAAGCTTGAATGGTTGAGTCGTTTTTCCATTTACTTCAACTTTGCTTCTAGCTTGACATAGAAGAATTTCCACATAAGACACAAAGCCAGGTCCCGCTCCCATGTCTTTGAGGGAAGACAAGATGAATCCCCACTCCATTCTATCATACGCCTCGTCGAAGTCTATCTTGAGGAAGCAGATGTCCTGTTGCGTCTCCTCCTCCAGTTTGAGACCTTCATATAAAGTGAGAATGGCTTCCAAGATGTGCCTTCCCTGTATAAATTCCTTTTGTTCCTCCCTAATCCAACATTGCATCTTGGTTTTGAGTCTAATAGAAAGTGCCTTTGCGAAGATCTTGTAGCTGCTATTCACCATAGTCAAAGGTCTCCAGTTCTTCAATTCTTCTTTTGGGCCACCTTTAGGGATTAGTTTTATCATGCCTGTGTTTATTCAAGGGTCTAGATATCCCTTGCTTTGGAGTCTTGCCAGAGCAGCATGAGGCAGGGACCTACCGTTTCCCAAAAGACTTGGTAGAACTCTATAGGAAGTCCATCTTCTCCTGGGGTCTTTCTCTTTCCCATTTGATCTGCTGCCCCTTTTAGTTCTTCTAAAGAGATATCTCTATCCAAATAAATGTTGTCAAACACTGAGACTTTTCTTTCTCTTGCACTATAGCTCTTTCCATGGGCTATAGCCTTTTCTATTGTGATGATCTCCTCTTCTCCAAGCAACTATTTGAAGTGTATTATGATTACCTCGAGGATCTCCTCCGAGTCTTGGATGTGTCTGTCACCAACTAGAAGGGCATCAAGGGATTCTTGGGCGTGTTTTTTCTTCAGACTTTTAAACATATCTTTGTTAGCCTTGTCTACTCTTTCAGCCCACCACTCTCTAGTGTAAATTCTGGCCTAATTGGCTGCTATTTCATCTTCTGCTCTGAGTTTGGCTCTAATTGACCCCTCAGTCGTTCCTACCCCCGTGCGGTGTGGTCACTCTCTAGTAGATCGGGTTGTTCTCCATGCTTTTGAGTTCTCATCTATCTAGCTTTGTCGGCTCTATGTTTGATTGCTTGCAAGAAGGTTTTAGTCCTCTCCATTGCTCTGATCCACTTGTAAGTTGCATTCTTTCTCTTCTTTATTTCTAGTAAATTGATTCTTTATATCCCACAAATATGCATGTTCATTCTAAAGACTACCATTAACTCAAGGGATAACCATACATAGGTATCTTAATATTATAAAAAGGATTTAAATGCTATTAAAAATTTATGAACCTTACAAGAGGTAAGGCAAAAGGAGTAACAAGAAGAAAACTTTTAATATATAAATTATGATAAGGAAATCATTGATGGAAAACATTATGTATCATCAAGTATTAAGAAAATCTAACACATCTCATATTCCAAAAAGAATACAAGTGCATCCCCCCCCCCCCAAAAAAACACACACATACATACATGCATACATACATATACAAATATACGTACATACATACATTATATAGATGTTTGTATGTATGTATGTATGTATGTATGCATGCATGCATGCATATATATATATATATATATACATATATTATTTATTTATTTATTTACACACACATACCACATATTACACACATGCACACATACGAGTCATATATGTATTTGTAAAATGTATATTTGTAAGCATATGTGCACTATGAAACACACACATACGAGTCATATCTGTGTTTGTAAAATGTATATTTGTAAGCATATGTGTACTATGAAACACACAAAAATGCACAAATTATCAATGCCGCACTTAATAGAACAATCTATACACACTAATCTTATGCTATCCACTATCTATAACCAGTAACCCCATATTCAAGCCAAATCCCACTGTAGCAAGTAAACCACTCCAAAACCATGATAAGATTTAGAAGAAGTTAAAGTGGGATATGGAATGAGAGCTAAAGGCAAGATGTCACAAAGAAACACTAAGTATATTGATCACTAAGAGGATACAACTCACAAAGATGTCTCACACTCATGTGCAAGACCTTAAATAGACAAGGGAAGGAGTCCAATTGTCTTGCACAAAGCACACCACCTTACAAGCTTAGGCAACCCACTCCACTTAGGTACACATAGCCCCAATGATATTAGACACTATGATGATCTATTTCTCCAACACTCTCCCTTGATCTAGCATTCATTTACCACACACAGTGTGCTTTGACCAAGGAATCGCAAAGGACACTTAGAATTGTTCAATCACAAAGAGGTTTATAATCACATAGTCAAAAGAATACTTTCAGCATTCGCAAGATTGGCTTCATGATTGGACGAAGTATCTTTATGATAAAGCTTCTAATCTCGTTGCTTCTTGTGATACTCCTTAATGACATGTCCAGGTCATTTACAATAGTAGTAGATACATGGCTTCTTCACAAAGAGAGCTTGCTTACCATAACATTTACTTCTTCTTTCTTTAAATGGTTTGTACATTCTCTTTTCCATTGCCATTTTTCTTCTTTAAAGTGATTCATGTCTCCTCTACAATAAGAGCCATAGCAACATCACTAAGAGTAAGGTAGATTGAGTTGCAAGAGCAACTACCCATGTTTCATAAGTATCAGGCAGGCTGCGAGGAGAATAAACATAGCTTCTTTGTCACTTATACATCACCCCAACACCACCAAGTTGATCCACCAGGGCATGGGGATTGCCAATCTATTCATCTAGTTTCACACCTTGGTTCATCTCGAGACAATATAGGCTCTTTTTAGGAACAGCTGAGACTCAACGTTTACTTAACAAATACATGTTGAAGTCATCCCCAAGCTTCATGTCAAAAATGTAAAGCCACTTGATCTATTTGAGAATTTTCTATTGAATGAACACACATCGGTCACATTACAAGCCTATGAAAAACTATGCCATGCATCCAATTCTCTCACAAAAGTGTCATGAGAATCATGTGACTTACCTATTATTCACTAGAAAATGACGTTTTCCTCACAACAATATGACTTTGAAGATCTGTCCAAAGACAAATGTGATCCAATGCAGAGTTGGTAGCGTAAAAAAACACAGAATGCATGGCAATCATCCACACAGCTCTAAATGAACCATCATCTGAAGCAACAAAAAATTTTGGTTGCAAATCAATTTGGATAAATGATGCCATCCGGCTTTTAAAGGACAATATCGAAAAAGTAGTAATTATATAGTTGCATTCCTTGCAGATTCTCATTTTAAGCTCTTGCAAAGCACAAATATCTTTATGAATCAACCTAGCCACTTGACTTCTGTGAGCTCTAACTAGACAATTATAGAAAAGGGAGTAAAAGCATGCAATTGCATTCCTTGCAAATTTTGAGTGACAGCTCTTGTTGCAAAAGCACAAAAGTCCTGTACCAACTTATAATTAGCCTAGCCTTTAACTTCTGCTTCCACTGCTAGCAAAGCCCACCAACATTCTTGCTTAAAATGGTGAAGGACTTCATTGGGCCAATGAATAAACTATGGAGCCTCCTCCTCCACAATGGCCAACAGCAACATACATATATAAGTGAAGGCCGACATCTTATGCGATGCACCTTTAATAGCACAAACAAATGCCGTCTTAGAAAAATGCACTTGGTTAAGCACATGCCGAGGAAGCTCATGTGAGATCGAGGCTATGTCGGCATCCAGGATTCCATCGAAGTTAAGTCGACATACATCTCCTCTAATTGACGTTCCAACAACAGACACTTGTAATGGCAATAGTGGTAGGTTGGGAGGTGGATCAATAAGAACGTCCTGGTGGATAGGGTGGCACCACATTGGTTTCTTTAAATGCATGAACCATACCAACAACATTGGCAACAAGCTTAGAATTGTGAATAACTAGAGCAATCAGAAGCATAAGGGTTCTAACTGGCATATTGCTAATAGCTAGAATAGAGTCAGAAGCCAAAGGGTCCTAGACTGCTGGCGCAACAATATGGAGGGAACAATTACTTGTAAAATGGCCTGATTGACCCACTAACCACACACATAAAACACTAAACCTAACTTGAATGACCAACTCCCATCCATTTGTAGTCATTTCATTTGTGTGGATAGTTCCTCTCGCTGATCCCACAAAATATAAACCTTCGATGCAACATGTTTCAGTTGGACAAGTGGAAAATAAATAACACATCCAAGGGTAACTATGATGTTTTCAATTTCAACAAGTAGCAGCTTGGAAATATTTGGAAAATGTATCCAAAACAGACACTCATGCAAGAGGACATCTTCAACAGAGGTGGCCACACAGTCCATGGAATAGAATAGACCAAGCTCCTGTGGCACCAAATCCAGCATGACAAAAGCCAATCTATTTCAAAGTTGTATGCAACAGATGCTTGGACGACAACCAATATAGTAGAAATCGCAAAGACTACATCTACCTTGGAAGTGTGAGGAAACCACCGTGTGAACTTCTCTTCAATAGGTACCTTAAACAAGAGAAAAAACCATAGTAGTGAAGGCAATTGTATCTAGAACGGACACTTGTGCAAGAGGACATCTTCAACAAAGGTGGTAACACATTCCATAGAATAGAATAAACCAAGATCCCACAGCATCCAATCCAGTATGACAAAAGCCGATCTCTTTCAAAGTTGTATGCAACAAATGCTTGGACGACAACTGATATAGTGGAATTGCAAAGATGATGCCTGCTTTGGAAAGCATGAGGAAACCACCATGCAAACTTCTATTCAATAGGTACCTTGCCCACAAACAAGAGAAAAAACCATAGTAGTGAAGACAATTGTACTCCTTACAGATTCATTCTGCCTGAATATTACCTTCGACTTGAATATTTAGTAAGTAACAGAAGCAATTGTTGTAGCGACTTCCCTTTACTTCATGTTGATATGTTGTATATCACGCTGAAGACATTTCAAGGTGGTTGCATCCATATAGAACCCTATCCCCGCCATAGCGCATTTCGTTAACTTAAGTGTCTTGAACTCATGAAACCTCCATCAAGTAATGGGTATCAAATTCTAACACGGGTCTCAAAATCTTAGCTTGAGGGGCATCATGCTACGCCAAACCAACAACAAATAGGGAAAACCAACTACGGTAAGAGGAACCACTTGACAATCTGATGTGTTTCCTATCTTATCTTCTTTTTAAAGTACACTTCAAAGTTAAGAGAAACATTTCTCTAGTCGTTCGCATTTCGCCTTCAGAAGCACTATTAGAACCAACCTCTTCAAATCACTTAGAACCAATCTCTTCCTTTTGATCAAGAATAGTTAGACATACAAGCTCCAATTATTTGTCTTCTCATTATGTTACAGAATTGTATTTCTCATATTTCTGCTATGAAAATTACTTGATTTAGTCAAGTGTGACTATGGAAAAGTATTCCATAGGAGTGCACCAGACGAGGTGAGGGTCCTAGTGGATGTAAGCTATATTGAGCAATCCCTCTAACTATGGACAAGGGATGCTTTTGGATGTACTATTATTGGCTCTTTGCTTTTTGGAATTACAATTATAAATACTCTAGATGAGAAGCAAGAGCCACCATCTAGGGAGCGCAGATTGGACACCATGCAGTGTCGCTCTCTCTTTCTCTTCTCTCAACCACTTGTTTCCTTGTTCTTGATTTATATGGATTTCGTAAATCAGAGACAAGGGACGCTTTTGGATGTACTATTATTGTCTCTTTGCTTTTTGGAATTACAATTATTAATACTCTAGATGAGAAGAAAGAGCCACCATCTAGGGAGGGTAGATTGGACACCATGCAGTGTCGCTCTCTCTTTCTCTTCTCTCAACCACTTGTTTCCTTGTTCTTGATTTCTATGGATTTTGTAAATAAAAAATTTGTGATCATGTCAAATTTCAATTTTCGTAACATTGGTATTAGAGCTTGGCTACACTTTAGCCTGACTATAGGAGGCAAATGACATGATTTTCTCCACTTTGATGACACAGTCACTCTCATAATGTTCTTCCTTATTGTTTTGACTACTTAATCGCTAGGTTTTGAGTTTGTATGCACAAGTTATCAAAGATGCTTCGAAAATTGACTCTACAATTGTAATTGACAAAAACAGTCCATGTTGACTTGTTCAAAGAGTATGCACTGGTTCTTTTGATTGGTTGGATCACTATATTCCAACTTGATGGATGTTTCTCTCCTAAGTGAAAGACCACGGCTATCTAATTGGAAGAAAGCAATAGGACTAAATCAAGAATCGAGAGCTGCAAATGAAACAAGGACAAATAGATGCACTATATGCATGTTATTGCTTCGACAACAATCGACAATTTCTCTTGCAAGCTTAGTAGACACAATCAACCATACAAGCTTTGTGACAAGACGACCAAGGCATCTCTAGATACATCTTTTATCCTTCTTCTTTCTTTTTACTTAATGCTTTTCTTAAGTTGCATATGATGAGGTCACTATGAAAGGAATCTCTTTTGAACCACAAAGTTATCAGACAGACAATTGAACAGGAAGCAACAAAAAGTTGATTGGGACTTAACCAAGCAAGCAAAGATTTGAAAGGACAAAGAAGATATGTATCTATTCTCATATTTTTTGTTTTCCCATGTCGTCATTTTTCTAACTCTCATAAGAGTACTCATATAAAGACAAGAAAGAATGGTATGGCGATAGAAGGGTATAATTGAATCTGAAGAAGATTGATAGATCATGTTAAAATATCATGAAAAGGATAATAAAATATGATAGCCTATATAGAATCTAGGATAATCTAGGTGAGCAAAGAGTTTTTATGATTATGTGCATTGATAAGGATGAGACAACGTATATCATGTGGCATGTATGAAATAAGAAATACGATTACTTATAGGGCTTGTATGCTCATAGCTTGCTTGAGTAGATGTCAATCCTAGCTTAGTTATGGATAACAAAATCATTATTGTGTGATACATATGGTATGCTTCGATAAAGCATTCTAATAAAGTGAACTAAATTAGAGAAATTAAAGAGAAGAAAAATCATGTGACATTTTTGGTAAGCAAGGAGGAAGGAATGATTGTTCATTGCTAAGCTTTTTTGCTCTAGTAATTTCTTTACGAAATTGCTTTTACAGATAATAAAATTAGTTAGTATGTCAGGTAATATCTTCTATGTATTTTCCCAACAGCTAAAGAAAATACATATTGGATCGTTACCAATAAGCAAGTTAAATAAAAAACTTTGATGTGTGATTAGACAATGACGTACATATACACTCCTGCTGATCACAGAATAGTATGTCACTTATTGCTACTCGCATCATGAGGAAAAATAATTATGCTTTGTATTTGTTATAATTTCGCAATATCACATTAGTATGGGACGGTATAGGTATTGAGGAATATGACATAATAATGCTTGAACTTGCACCAAATTAACATAGGCAATGGATGCGGTATAGTACTTTCTCTTGGTACACAATAAGTATTTTACTTTCTCTTAGTACTGAATAAGAATTAAAATAATCTTTCACAAGTTTTTAATTGGCTAAATTCATTATCTCTTGTCAATAAGAGAGCTTAAGATCTCTTGTAATTTTTAACCAAGATGATATTTGATGAAGATCCAAGAGAGTTTTCTTCACATCTCTACTCGTTGACTCAAAAAGTCATATACACAACCGAGATCAATTACAATCCAAGCAAGAGATGTTGCGAAATTATATTTTTTACTAAAGAAATTATTTAATTTTAGTCAAGTGTGAATATGACAAAGTAGCGCATCAAACACGACAAGAATCCTAGTAGATGCTTTATGGGGTTTAGCTAGGAACGCCTATCTACCTGTGTTATAGATGATTCCATGTTAATACTCATGTTGATAGTGTTACAAGTATTGTTGCAATTGATCACAAGGTATTTTGATATCTATATATCAAGCGTACAATTGTGTTGAAATTAGTTGGTGTGATGATTCCTCAATTGATTGTAACTAACACAATTGACAACTCAAGTACAAATGATGAGTTGGATAACAAGGAGCAAAGATTGTGAAGGTGATTTAGATTAATCCAAGTATCGAATGGTTGCCAAAGGCCATGTGCCATATCGTAAAGTATCGAATGGTTGCCAAAGGCCATGGGCTATATTGTAAAGTAATGAATATTAAGCAATGGGCTAATTCATTTTATTAATTATGAAAGAGAGCATATTAAGCTTTGTTATATTTTAAGCTTGTGGAGCTAAGTTGAGCAATCCCTCTAACTGGGGACAAGGGATGCTTTTGGATGTATTATTATTGGTTCTTTGCTTTTTGAAATTACAATTATACTCTAGACGAGTACTCAGACCCGTCTACGACAGGTTTGTTTCCAATGGATTGAAGCATTGAATTTGTGAGACAGGTTAGGGACTGATATAGATGGGTAAAGTTTCCGTATCACCCTTTTCAATTTTCACCCTTGTTGATCATCACCGGTTACCTTTGATCTCTAGTGCTTCATCTGCGGACGAGTGAGGCCCCCAAAATGCATAAGGGGGTTTCACACCCATCCGCAGACGAGTGAGGCCCCCAAAATGCATATCCAACAACTACTTGGAGTAAACCCGCAATCCGTCCCCGTCCCTATTCACATGTGAGAATTAAGTATTAAATGTGTCCCATGTGTTACACCAAAACTGGCTTGTCTTGATAATAAATTTGACAAACCTGCGGTGACGGTTAGGGATCCCAGATTCAAGTCTTGGCTAGCATGCGATTGGATGGAAGTGGATGGATGCTTTCTTGGGCACCGCTCTGAGGCCGCCCAAAATATTTTCCCTACCCGAGCGTGACTTGGATTCCATGTCCCCTTTTTGCTCCAATCGGGCGAACAAGTGTGAGGCCTTGTAGGAAGAGACGCTCATATCCATTGGTGGTCACTCCACCCGTCGATTTGCAAGCAAACGGGTATGAAACAGCCCCTTGGATTCTCTCTCCCCCTTTGTACTTTTGGTCCTCTTTTCTCGACTATCTTGCCACCCCCAACTCTCTACCTCTCTCTCAATTACCCTCACACATCATGCTTCCCCTACCCTCCCTCACTCCTCGCAACATCAACTCTCTCACCTTGCCACCTTTGCTCAACCTCTCCTCCCAACTACTTCCTTAGCCCAATCACATCCCCTCTCGTCGTACTTGCTCCTTCTCCTTGTGGCTACTCCTTTTCTCGACTATCTTGCCACCCCCAACTCTCTACCTCTCTCTCAATTACCCTCACACATCATGCTTCCCCTACCCTCCCTCACTCCTTGCAACATCAACTCTCTCACCTTGCCACCTTTGCTCAACCTCTCCTCCCAACTACTTCCTTAGCCCAATCACATCCCCTCTCGTCGTGCTTGCTCCTCCTTGTGGCTACTCCTTCAACCCCTCCCCTTTTATAGCATGCGACTTTTGGCTATTTTTTCTCCCCTTGAGTTTATGGCTTCTTTCTTCATGGGGGGAGCTTTCTTAATCCAGGAAACATTGAAAGAGTGAGTTTGCCATACAACATCAAGATTCCGAGCTATGGCATTGGTCCTCTCCCTCATGTATCGGACCATCCTTCTGTCTAAGACTTCCATTAGGGGCATAATACATGGGGCTCCTCTTAAACTTTCCTTGCAACTTTCTATTTTCTTGATTAGCTCATGTTTTAGATTTTATAGATCATGCACCATAGAGGCCTTTACTTCGACATTCCACCCAACTTCAAGCAAAGCAACCTCTTTTGGTTTCATTAATTGGTCTAGCGCTTTTTTTTGTCTCCTAAGTCCTTGCATCCTCAAAACCTCAAATAGTTCCAAAGCCAATCATTACTCTATAGATATTGCATTCAAAATTAAAGTAAAAATAAGACAGTTGAAGCAGTCGCCCAATGAGGATCCAATAGTATATTAAAGCTTGGACATTTTAGATAATTCATAGTATATGAATGTTGAAACAGATTTTGAACATAAAAATTCCCTAGGCATCAGTGACTCTTATAAGGTCTGAAATTTTGAGACAACAAAATTTAATATGCTAGGTTGTCTTAACTATGTGCTAATCTCTCTCACACTCCCCATGATGCGCTTATGGATTCCCAAATCTAGTCAAGCCAAATATTTTCTATCGTGTACACAAAGGTATCCCCTTCAGTATTCTAGGGCTGAAAAAATGTCCTAAAACCCAAAAGCAAGAATGACAAATCTTTATGTAATTGGCCCATAATCTGTCTGCTTGTAGTTTTTCCACCTTTCGCTTAGCCCTCCATGCTCCTCTAGTAAGTTATCAACCTCATGAATTCTCACTTAGATGCTTTTGGGTGGGGGGGGTGCACATGAAAACGTGCCTCTTGTCATAGTTGGCAAGGTTCGCTTGAATATGGATTCCACGCAGAGATCAATCAAACGGAACTTTACGATCATGCTCTATACATTCAGATCATTGCGTTGCATCCATACAACTGCCACTTCTTTACTTGAACTTGTTCCTCCATCACATGCTTGTGCGCCGGAAGGAGCATCAACGCTAGCTGCCAGAAATGCAGTAGACTTTGCCATTCTTTATTCACCCAAATCAAGCTCCAGTTCTTTAATCTGACCCGTCTTGCATTTCCGTTCCGTCTAGGCACCCAGACATATGCTTGGTTGCACTCCTGCCTGCCATTTTACTTTTTTCGAACGCCATTGGTCCATCCGATCGCAAATCGCAACCTTTGGCGAAGCTCCCTCTTCACTTCAGATTTAAGCATCGCAGACACTCCACTTCTCTCTCAAAAAATCAAGTGTTTGCACCGACTTTGATAAAATCCCAAACAGTTTGCTTTTCCCTTTATCATGAGCATCCGCACCCAAAGCGCGCAAAAACAATCTTCAATAACAGATTCTTGCGCCTCAGAGGCTACAAGCTAATCGTCTTCCTGAGCACCGTCCAGGAGCAATCCTGACATGCCTGGCTCAAATCGGGGCCAGCTCCAAGGCAAAATCCTATCGCAAGGTGCAAGGGTTACTGATGAGAAACTGGAGTCCTTTCACATGCATGCTTTGCTCCTGCTCTGCCAATTCCACTGAACCTGGCATATTGCTTCCATACAAAGAGGCGAGAAGTGGGTGCCTCGCTCCACCTAAAAGATTCTGGTAGTGGAATCGAAGAAGAAGGCAAGCCTTATAGATCGCTCCCTCTCATCCAGGTCGTGTGGCATTGTGATTGAAATCTATTCACATTCTGAACGCTTTCATTGTTTAATTTCACATATGGAGGCTTACAACAGATATGCTTCACGGGCATTCTCCCTCGTTACCTCAAGGAAATAAGTGTTGATTGAGCCATACCTTCTTCTATCCAACCCATCGCTGTTCGGTCAAAGCTCTCCAAGCGCATGCACACTACCACAGGGGAGATGCCTCTACTACACTCTGCGAGTCTCGCCGTTGCTATGCCATCACAACATTCATCTCTGCTCCATAGCTCGACGTGCTCGTTCGGAGGATCTTGGAGGAAGACGATCGAAGAAACGTGTCGAGGGAACATCGTTGGTAACCATCCATGGACCCCCCATAGCCTTTGATATTGACTTCCGCTTGATCGATGAAGGGGATGGGAGGACATTTTGTCGAAGGCGAATGGAAAGGTTGTAGACGCAACGAAGAGAGGGGACACAAAACGAAAGAAACGTCAGGGGATAATAAGAAGAGAGACGGTTATTGTGGAAGAATCAACACGTAGAGGAGCCCCTCGATGGACACGTAGAGAAGCCTTTGCTCGCCACCTCAAACTCTTAAGGAATATAAGATGGAAAGCGCCACCATCTAGGAGGGGCAGATTGGACTCCCATGCAATGTCGCTCTCTCTCTCTTCTCTCCTCCACGTGTTTCCTTGTTCTTGATTACTATGGATTTGGTAAATCATGAATTTGTGATCATGTCAAATTTCAGTTTTCATAAGACATTACCAAAGTCATCAACACTTGATATACTTAACTTGAGCCTGGTTAGGTATCTTATCTAGTCTGAATACAAAACTGAATAGGCCAAGCCAAAGAAAAATTCTTTCATTTTGCACATCTATGGCATTTACTATGGACTCTTTAAAGATAAAGATTTAAAACCCAACGTTTACTTCCGAGTAATTGACCAAAAAAAACAACACAATGACAGCAAGCTTTGCTCCGGAAAATACTTTACAGCAGATTTCAGAACTTAAACCACATATTGCACATGAAAAAGCCCCAACCACTTCACTCCCTGGCATAGCTTCCTTGCAATTCCTCCTGCTATGCCAGGTGGGGTGATGCTACTTATTTTATCTAGTCTGAATACAAAACTGAATAGGACAGGCCTAAGCCAAATTCGTTCATTTTGTGTATCTATGGCAATACTATGCACTCTTTAAGGATGAGCATTAAACCCCAAAGCTTAGTAGAAAACTACCGAAGAAAACACATAGCACAATGACAGCCAGCATTGCTCAAAAATATTTTACAGCAAATTCCAGAACTCAAACCACGTATTGCGCATGAAAAAGCCCCTAGTCAGATGCTGTGCACCACAAAAAGCCCTTGATCCCTTCGTCCCCCACAATGACAGCCAGCATTGCTCAAAAATATTTAACAGCAAATTCCAGAACTCAAACCACATATTGCGCATGAAAAAGCCCCTAGTCAGATGCTGTGCACCACAAAAAAGCCCTTGGAATCTCTTCCTCTCCCCCCAGCCTTTCCCATCATGTAAGTTATACCCAAGAAAGCAATCTAAGAATTTGGATCACTATCGCTAGATGGGTGCTGTTCTGACTTCCCAGCTTCAGCCAACGCCTTAGCAGCTGCCTCCCCAGGAGGTGGATGGTCGAACTTGCAGCTCGTTCCGAACTTGCAAGTACCAGTCTTCATGTAAAAGGGACATGATTGCTCACCCTGTGGTTAAAATACATGACGGCTTTGTAAGCGATGCAACTTTATAGAACAATGCGAGGCTGTCCATTTTACCACGATCCAGATGCAAAACATCATACCTCATGTCTGGGAAGGCCAGCAAGCGTTAGCTTCACCGTTGTCTCAGAATGAGATGGCTCTGTCCGGTTTACAGGATGATGAAATTTACAACCAGCTCCAAACTTGCATATTCCCGTTTTCATATAATACTGCAAGAGAGAGAAGGCTATCACTAGCATGCAAAAAATATAAACCGTTGCATAAACTTCCAGTACACAGAGAGAGAGAGAGAGAGAGAGAGAGAGAGAGAGAGAGAGAGAGAGCTAGAATACAAAAACCGAAAACCCTGGCATAAACCTGAGAACTCTACAAAGCATGCCAATAGAGACTGGCCTACAGTGTGTTACCGAGCATGTAGCTTCACCGGGTCGCTGCGGATAAAGAGGGGCTTGTCCTAAACCTGAAACTCCAAAACTTGAACCAGGAATGCTTAATCCATAATCTGTAAAGGCCTGCAAAAATATGAAACATTAGCTAAAGTAACAAATGGCATGTAGATGAATAGCAAGACAGATTGATTCAGTATATATACGGAAAAGTATCAATCAAAGTCACGAACCCCAGCATATGCAGAAGAAAGGCCAAGACCTCCAGATAAACCTCCTAGTATAGAGCTACCCAATGCCTGGCTTTGAGTAGCCACACTTACTGCAGAATTCAAGGCAAATCAGAAGATGAACAAAGGCGCGATTCCGAAGGGAACACAGCAGAAACAACGCAATGACTCTATTCAAGAAGACAAACCTGGCTTCTTCTCAGGGTGATTGAAACGGCAAGTTGACCCAAATTTGCAACTGGAAAAACCAGTCCAATAAGATAAGCCCCACAATACAAATGGATGAGATTGATCGTAGCAACCTTAAACAAGGTGAGAGCCAAGAGCTTCCAGAAACTTCCATACAAAACACTCTAGCAAAGCTAAATGATCCATATAGAAACACCACCTGAATGCTCTAAAAGACCAGTGAAGGAAAAATGAGTTCAACAAACCAAGTAGTAAGGCACAATACCTTCCTGTCTTCATGTAAAATGTACATTCAGCTTCATCCTGCAGCAGTATATACAACACTACTATTACATCTGGCAGAGCGCCTACAATTAATATCATGCTGACACAGATAGATGCAAGGCAAGTCTCTCTGTATATAGCCATGCTAGTCCTGAATACGAACCCAAAGGACACAAATAGCGTAATCAAGATACCATCATTATTTACTATAATATGAGGCCCTAAAACACAGTGGTGGGAAAACCTTACAGGCCTTATAGGTAATCCTTTTGCATTGAATGAACTTGCAGGCTTAGGTGGAGCCTCTACATCCTTAGCATCCCCATTGGCTCCGGTTGCAGCGACAGCAATTTTTGGGGCTTCCTTGGCAGCCTCATCTGATGACTTTTTGTCATCAGTAGTGGATCTATCTTTAGGATGATTGAACTTGCATTTTACTCCAAACTTGCAAATTCCAGTTTTCATATAGAACTACAAACAGAAACAGAAAAAATTTGGTCAAACGGCAGCCTTGAAGACATCAATTCCATGGAAGGCTGAAAACTGCCAATGTTTACATGCCTCATCAATATAAATTTCTCAGATTTAGTAGTGATTCGATGAAGGCGGTGTACATGTAGTTCGTGCTACTTACCGCACAGTCAGGCTCTCCAGAGCGCACAGGTAAAGACTCGATTTTCGAAGTAGGCCCGGAAGCCTGTTGACCATAAGAAACAGAAACCACAGGAGATTTGAGTTTCAAGTCCCACTCCATCCCAACTACAGCGGCACACCTTAAATCTGAAGTGCGTTCTTCATTTGGAGGAAAAAAATATTAACAGAATACCCCCCCAGTCTCTTCCTTTGGCCATGTTATCTTTGATGACGAGGTTGTCCCTTACCTATTGCCATTGTCAGTCATATTGTAAATTATTTGGGGAATGTATGGTTGTAGTTTGAAACACTTCAAGCATTTTGAGAGCTCACCCTTTTACCACCGACAAATCAAACATGGTACACTCTCCACAGCTTCATCAACACTAATTCTGTAGGCATGTTCTTTTGGTCCTTAGATGGATTATCCTATTTTGTAATCTCCTTGTAGTAAACTTTCTTTTTGTGGCAAGGCAGACATTGATTCTTTTGTTAAACTATTGTTAGTGGGGAATCTGTGTGCTTGCTTTGTTGGCTCCTCTCACCAATGTAAAAATACGTCATTTATGTTCCTGGTCTTTCCATTGCCTTGCGATTTGATTGCCTACGTAATGCATCCAAAGTAAGATTCTTTGCATTGTGAGCTAGGAAGTACTGAGCCATATGTCATTGCAAGGAGTCTTTAAATTTTTGACTCTTGGTGCTAGTTACTCAAGCACAAATATTTTTTCAAGTAATCAATGTGTGTTTTCCTACATGTGTGGTAACCATTCTTGTGTCCTCTAGAAGTTTGATTTGTACCAATTCTATCTTTTTTCCAGAAAATGTACCAATTCTATCTCATGCAAAGCTATCCCAATTCTTTTCATGTGCATCTATGTGGATCTACCTGTACTAACCATAGTTCTCTCTCTTCTTATGTATCCTTTCATAGAGCCATTCCTTCTCTCATAGGATGATAGCGGGTGTGTCTAGAGGTCTTGAAAAGGAGCTGAAGCACCTATGAAATAGTCCTGCTGCCCTGATTAAGGACTTGTGCTTATCGCTCCAAGTTTTGGAACCAAGGATGCAACTGCCAGTAGTCGCTTATTGGATTGGTGCAATCTTCAACTGAATTTAGTTTGTCCCCTTTTCAAGGAGATCACCAGAGAGAGCTATCACCATAAAATTCAACCAAATCTGAATCTACTCCAAAACACCCCGAGATCAAGCACTCAATTGGCGACAATCTCTTCGCGAGAAAGAGCAAGCAGTGCCATGCGATCCAGCTTCTACTAGTACATTGCATCATGTATTGCTTCCACTAAAGATGGGTCCACCACTTTCGATGGTCTAGATCAAACAACACACGACTATCATACCACAATGAGGAATAATTAGCCATAGAGAAACGCAAAGCAGAGCCCTCTTGGCACTTCATAATGCAAGGCTTCACCCTCGCTTGGAGCCCTTGAAGCTTCCTTTAACAAGGTCTACTCCAAAACACACCAAAGACCTCCAAAACACACCAAAGACCATGGAGGGCTGGGATGGCAGATTCCCAAACACCCTGATGATTAGCCATCGAGAGATGAAAAGCGGAGTCCTCTTGGCATTTCATAATGCAAGGCAAGGTCTACTCCAAAACACCCCGAGGGATGGTACAACAAATTCTCAAATACCCCAATGATGAGCAGCTTCCTACCGTATCGCACAAAATAATATCAGATCCTGTCATCACTACCTTTAGCTTCAAAGCTGAAGTTCAAGAAGCAAACATTGAATTCCCCTACGACATGTGTCCTCTTGACGGAAAAAATTTTGTAAGTACTTTAGTTTTATTAACTAAAAATACTCTCAAGCACTTCGGTGAGCTGGGTTCTCAAATAACTATATAATATCGTTTATCTTGGAGCAAGGGCTATCTCAATGCTGGTCAATTCTAAGGTACGCTTCACATTTGCCGAGGCTAAAAGTTTCCTTCTCCAACTAAAGGTTTCTTAGCTAGAAATTCGATGCATCGTAAGCAACGACTACAAGATCAACATTGAGGGGCTCCCCATGTGTGGCATCCACATCCTTACCTATTCTCCTCCCTCAACAAGACCCTAAACAATGGGGGGCTCTCAAAATATAACAAGTGCACTAAGTCAAAAATTATATCCAAATATGAAAAGCAAAAGTGAATTACCGATGTGATATCTACCTCACAGAGTCATTGCATCATCTGGCTTTGTGTATGTAGTACCTTAAATGCATCTAACGCTTACTCTGTTGCACCACATCACCAACTTGAAGGTGATGGCATATATTCTAGTGAGTGAGAAGCTTCTCTTACAATTAGTGAAGCTTTGACTACTTCAACACCATGTCTCATTGCATCATTTGAATTTGTGTATGTTGCATCTAACGCTTACTCTATTGCACCACATCCCAATACACAAGGCCATTGTAACCACTATGAAATCCAGATACAGCCATGTTTTGCAAACATCCAAAAGACGTAAAACATCCCAAGAAGATGGACTTCAAAAGTCCTCTTCCTCAAGATTGAGGGTCTCACATATATAGTTGTTCCTAGACTCAACTATGGGGGCTTCTTAAAACATAACATGTTCACTTAACCAAAAATTGATTGCCCATCTCGTATCCACCTCACAAACTCATTGCATCATTTGAATTCATGTATGTTGTACCTTATATGCATCTAACGCTAACTCTATTGCACCATATCCCCATTCACAAGGCTATGGTAATCACTAAGAAACCTAGAGATAGCTATGCTTTATGCTTTAAAAACACGTCAACATCCTGAGAAAATGGATTTCAATAGTCCTCTTCAACAAGGCTGAGCTGCTCCTCATGAAGATGCGTGGCATCCACATCTATGGCAATTCCTAGCCTCAACACCACCCTAAACTGTGGGGACTTCTCAAAATACAACATATGCGCTCAAACAAAAATTATGACAAAACATGAAAAAGGAAAATTTTGATTACCGATGTGATATCTGCCTCGCAATTTCATTGCATCATCCGAATTTTTGTATGTAGTACCTTGTATGCATCCAACACTAACTCTGTTGCACAACATCCCCAATTTGAAGGTGAGGATATAAATTCTAGCGAGTGACCTTCTCTTACAATTAGTGAAGCTTTGACAACTTCAACTCCATGTCTTGTTGCATCATTTGAACTTGTGTATGTTGCATCATCCGAATTTGTGTATGAAGTACCTTGTATGTAGTACCTTGTATGCATCCAACGCTAACTCTGTTGCACAACATCCCCAATTTGAAGGTGAGGATATACATTCTAGCGAGTGACCTTCTCTTACAATTAGTGAAGCTTTGACAACTTCAACCCCATGTCTCGTTGCATCATTTGAACTTGTGTATGTTGCATCTTATCTACATCTAACGCTTACTCTATTGCACCCATCCCCATTCACAAGGCCATTGTAACTACAAAAATCTAGAGACAGCCATGTTTTACAAACATCCAAAGAAGTAAAACATCCTAACAAGATGGACTTCAAAAGTCCACTTTCTCAAGATTGAGGGGCTCCCATTGTGTGGCATCCACATCTATAGTTGTTGCTAGCCTCAACCACCTTTCCTTACAAAAACCACTACAAAATGCAGAGACAGCCATGTGCGGCATCAACATCTATAGTTGTTCCTAGCCTCAACCAAAGCCTAAACTGTGGGGGCTTCTTAAAACATAACATGTGCGCTTAGTCGAAAATTATATCACACGATGAGAATTTAAAGTTTTTGATAACCATTTATTATCTAACTCACAAACTCGTCACATCACGAAGTTGTGTATGTTGTACTTTATATGCATCTAATGCTAACTCTATTTCACCACATCCCCATTCAAAAGACTATGGTAATCGCTAAGAAATCTAGAGACAGCCATGTCTTAAAATCATTGGAAAAGACATAAATATCCTAAGAAGATGGATTTCAATATCCTTTTCCACAAGGTTAAGCAGCTCCTCATGAGTATGTGTGGCACCCACATTTGTGGTAGTTCCTAGCCTCAACACCACCCTAAACTAGGGGATGTTCTTAAAGTACTACATGTGCGCTCAGAATAAAACCAAGGAATGCTGCATAACAATCCAAGCGGCTGTATACACCCCTAATTTGTTGTAAAACTAGGAACAAGAGGGATACAAACTAATATCAACCAACACCATTCTTGTCAGAACCTTGGGGGAAAATATGTCAACCTTTGAAGTTGCTAGGGACAGCCAACAGATCATTGACAAGAGAATGAGAACTCAACTTTTCAAAACTGAACTACACAAAAAAATGGCCCTAAGTTACAACCATTGATCTCAGATCTGCCCAATATGACTCTTGCTTACTGGAAACTCAAGATCATATGTGAGCACACTGGCAAAGAAGAGAAAACTCTAGAATATGCCCTGAGATAAAGAAAACAAGAAAAAGAGTGGGCTTGAGGTAGTAACAGAAATAACCCTATTTTTCTTCATCTACATGAAAAACTTCCCCTTTCAAGCTCCTCCAAATTAGCTTCCAGATAGGACACTACTCGTTCCATTCTTCCTTGTAACCAGCTAAATAAAGTCCTCCCAGTACCCATGCCACAATTCCCTCCTTTGTTGATCTTCATATGTTCAAAAGTAGCTGCCCTAAAGCTAGAATGAGGAAGGAGCAGGTTGGGGGCGCATGTGATACACCCTACAAGGTAACCTACATAAACCATATTTGTTAGAAATGACCCAACAGAGGGTACGCACAGTGGAAGACTAATAGTAATGCCTAGGAGCTCACACAGTGTGATGTGGGGTGTGGAATCACAAACTTCTTAACTTATGTGCATAGATGTGCAAGCCAGTAAATAGACAATGCTCAGAGACAAATATAGAAGCAACTCTGAATATTTCCGTTCATCCACAAAGTAGGACAGGATACAATACCAAAAGGTCCTTCTACTACAAGCCTAACACTTCTAGATCTCTGAGCCCGCGTGCTCCACCTCAAGCGTATGTAGACTCTCTGTCCAAAGTGTTCTTCTCCACCTTACTGCCTGTGAATCAGCCTACGTGGGCAGGACCTTGCCAAGCTAGGTCTGCAACTCTCCAGCCTCTGTGTCCTCTTGGATGTAGGCTCATAGGCTGCTGGTTTACTGCTCCTTTTGCTCCCTGAAGTGCTGCTCCAGAAGATGATCACAACACCTTGCTGCCCTAGAAGACAGCCAAGGTCCAGCCTCTAGGGAACTCAGTCTGCAGCACACCTTCCACTCTCCTTCACCCCCAATGTGAGGCCCCAAGGGAGTGGCTTCTGGCTGCTCCTGTCTGCTCCTGCTCTGGCTGAATGTTGGATGATGAAATGAGGCCCAAAGCCTCTCCTTTTATAGGCCCCAAGGGGGCTGGCAAAAACCGACCAGCCTGCCCCAATCTGGCCTACCAGACTGGCCAACCAGACTGTGGCTGGTCCAGCCCTATTAGGGCTCACAAACCGGGGCCTTTATGGCCACTCTTCTAGGGCCTTGACCCTCCAATCAAGGCAAGGGCCCAACAGGCCTCGTCCAGCCCCGTACAGCCTTGTACCCTCTTCCGTACAGCTGCGCCACCTGTCCTAGGTCTGCACCCTTTGTACCCTGCTCCGTACGCTTGCTGATGTCAGCTCCACCTGTGCGCCTCTATTCGGGGCCTGTTCCAGCCCGTACAACTGTTCTGCAGTTCCATCTTGCCAGGTCAGATCCAGGGCTTCATGCCCCCGCCATCTCTCTTGCACAAGGTCTCGTGCTGTCCACATGACAGCTCATGTGCTGCCCATGTGGCAGCCCCATTCTCTGTCCATGTGATAGTCTATACATCCCTAGGTCCACCTCCCCCATGCTCTCCTCATATGGGGGCTTACAAATGGGGAGGTGACCATCCCAACACCCCCTCTCACCGACACATCCAGGCCCAATGCCAACACGTCGATGACAATGCTCCAATAACTCCCTCGTCGTAGTCCTCTGGACCACTTTGATGTCGAAAACTTTTCCTGGCTTTTCATCTAGTGGCTCTTGCTCCACCACGTCTGGTTCCGCTTCCGCGTACCATCTTGGTACACAGGTCCATCTTTGGTAGCACCTCCTGGCACCACCATCTTCAGTCACGTTCCTGCCTTCGCACTCGAGCAATCCAGCCGTCACGATCTTCCAATTGTCCCCCTCATAATGAGTGAACAACTTGGAGTCTTCCAGGCACCATGCTCTGACTCAGCCCGTCCTTTCTTTGACAAGGTCCGCAACAAAAAAACATCTCCAGATAACTTGGACCGCGAACTCTAAACGCACTTGACTGAACTTGAGTCACCCTCCTTCTCGCAAGGCACTGTCCTCCAATTGTGAAAGTCAATTCCCAAGAGCCTCTAAATCAGGGTCGTCCTTCAGGCTCCCACACCTATGAGCCTCATACTTGGGCTCTGATATCATGTTAGAAATGACCCAACAGAGGGTACGCACAGCGGAAGACTAATAGTAATGCCCAGGAAGGGTACCCTCCTCACAAGGGCACTATCCTCCAATCGTGGAAGTCAATTCCCAAGAGCCTCTAAACCAGGGTCGTCCTTTAGCAAGGTCCCTACCTTCAGGCTCCCACACCTGTGAGCCTCCTACTTGGGCTCTAATATCATGTTAGAAATTACCCAACAGAAGGTACACACAGCAGAAGACTAGTAGTAATGCCCAAGATCTCACACAGTGATGTGGGGTGTGGAATCACAAACTTCTTAACTTATGTGCATAGATGTGCAAGCCAGTAAATAGACAATGCTCAGAGACAAATATAGAAGTAACTCTTTATATTTCCGTTCGTCCACAAAGTAGGATAGGATACAATACCAAAAGGTCCTCTACTACAAGCCTGACACCTCTAGATCTCGTGCTCCACCTCAAGCGTATGTAGACTCTCTGTCCAAAGTGTTCTCCACCTTATTGCCTGTGAATCAGCCTAGGTGGGCAGCACCTTGCTGAGCTAGGTCTGCAACTCTCCAGCCTCTATGTCCTGATGTAGGCTCATAGGCTGCTGGTCAGCTGCTCCTTCTCTGCTCCCTGAACTGCTGCTCCAGAAGATGATCACAACACCTTGCTGCTCCAGAAGACAGCCAAGGTCCCCAGCCTCTAGGGAACTCAGTCTGCAGCACACCTTCCACTCTCCTTCACCCCTAGTGTGAGGCCCCAAGAGAGTGGCTTCTGGCTGCTCCTGTCTGCTCCTGCTCTGGCTGAATGTTGGATGATGAAATGAGGCCCAAAGCCTCTCCTTTTATAGGCCCCAAGGGGGCTGGCAAAAACCGAACAGCCTGCCCCAATCTGCCGACCAGACTGTGGCTGGTCCAGCCTATTAGGGCTCACAAACCGGGGCCTTTATGGCCCACTCTTCTAGGACCTTGGCCCTCCAATCAAGGCAAGGGCCCATATACCTAGATAAATCCGGGAACATTCCCAAACTCATCCAGGAACCAGCCTATATAAAGGCAGGTTCCTGCCTCATGGCAGCCTCTTTCGCTGCTCCAACAGGCCTCTTCCAGCCCCGTACAGCCTTGTACCCTGTGTCCGTACAGGTGCGCCGCATGTCCTAGGTCTGCACCCTTTGTACCCTGCTCCGTACATTTGCTGATGTCAGCACCACCTGTGCGGCTCTATTCGGGGCCTGTTCCAGCCCATACACCTGTTCTGCAGTTCCGTCTTGCCAGGTCAGATCCAGGGCTTCATGCCCCCGCCATCTCTCCTGCACAAGGTCTCTTGTGCTGTCCACATGACAGCTCATGTGCTGCTCATGTGGCAGCCCGATCCTCTGCCCATGTGACAGTCTATACATCCCGAGGTCCACCTCCCCCATGCTCTCCTCATATGGGGGCTTACAGATGGGGAGGTGACCATTTCAACAATGTTTTGCACTACCAAGATTGGAGGTGAGGGCAAGAGCTATTGCTTTCACCTAAAAGCTATCATGACGACACGAGCTCACATCATGTGACTATATGCCCTAGGCTAAGGCCTCTTTCATCTTTGAAGCCATGGACTACCACATGTAGATATTTAGAGAGCGAGTGAGCGAGATAGAGACTGAGAGAGAGAGAGAGAGAGATGAATCTAGGAACATGCCCAAACTCATCCTCTAAACACAATGCGCAGTTTCAATCTCATGACAGTCACAAGGTTAAAAACCATAAGCTTCATCACGCTTAGCAAGAATGCCACATTGAACCTACAAGGAATGATGGCCCATGGGGAAGAGCATCATCTAATGGGCCAAGGGCCCACCTTGGATAGGCCACCTACATCTCTAGGGCTGGCCATTGATGTGCACATTCTAGTTCTACATCATAGCAAAAAGCTTGGTAGCACCCAAAATCCCGTCTCTATATTCAATTCATGAGCCAAACTGAGCATGCTGATCATGAAAGCAAGAGATCTGCTATGACCATCGACAAAATCCAAATTTGTCCCCGAGTCAAAAGCAACCAATGAGAATTTAGCTAGAGCCTAGTACATGCTCTAAACTTAAAGTCTCCTTTGTATGTAAGGTACACTAAGCTTACAACATCAACAATGATGTTTTCCTAGACTCAAACAATCAAGTATATAATGTATATACCTAGATGAATCCAAGAACCTTCCCAAACTCATCCTCTAAAAACACAAGTAGGTAAAGTAGCCCAGTGCACATAAGTGTGTGCATGTAACAATATTATGCAAATCCTTACAAAAGCACACAAAAACCCATGCATCTTACTTCATGCTTTCTTGTTTGAATTTGAAGCTTGAATTCCACATCACATGGTTCGATTCATAATATAATATACTACTACTTTAATTCAAACATTGCTAACTGCTTTGATTGAGGCATGCAATACTCCAAGCATTGATTATTTTGATTGAGGCATGCAATACTCTCAAGCATTGATTAGATTCAACACAGTCTTCTATAATAGACACATCACACTATGTGACTTTGCTTGGGTTAACACCCAACTTGCATAATGATCCGTGTCCACTAAAGCAAAAATGGGCTAAACTTCTCGAGCCTACTGCTCCCCTTAAGGGGACGCCTAAAGAAACAATACATGCATTTTTTGTTTGAGGCAAAACAAAGCTATATCTATGAGACCGGTGGCTTGTAATTGAGAAATAAAAATCAGTCTATTAAGGAGTAGGAAAAAAATAAAAGCATTTTACTTTGAGGTGAGGCAAAGCAATTTTCTTCACTAATCTTCACACCTCTCCTTGGTGACCTATAATTGTGAAGTAAAACCCCTAGAATATGGTACGCCATATATGTAATAACTTCAAAATCTAGAGCGATATATATACCAGACTAACTTTCGCTATGAAAGAACCACAATCTCCTAAAACTTTGATCGAAGTAGTTAGCTAGAGTAATAGATCTTCCACCTCTTTCCAGTCTGGAATGCCACCAGCTGGAACCCATGTAGGATGGTCATACTTGCAAGTTGATCCAAAGCTGCAAGTTCTTGTCCTCATGTAAAATGCACAGTCTTTCTCTCCGGGTCTCTGAGGATAAATTGGAAGACTAGGTGTAGTATCCACCCTAGCTCGCTTAGACAAGACATCTCCGGGATAAAAAACTTCAGAGGTTCACATATCATAATATGAAAAACACATAGGACGAAAGAATTACAAAAAATGAACCAAACAAAAACGAATATATATGAATAAATATCAAATTAAAGAAAAGTAATATAACGTCAAAGTAAAATTTACAGTAGAGTTTTTAAGTTATAGGGAGCACATAATCGTACAATACCGAGTGTTAATGACCGACGTAGATTGACGACCATATATGGAAAGATGCCAACATATATTGTAATATCGTAGTAGCCAGCAAGTCCGAGTAGTATAGAGTGTACCAATGCAACAGCAGAGGAAAAAAACGTGTCAGAGCTTTGTGTTATGGGCAAATGCAGTAAAATGCAATGACTCTTACTACTATAACCTAGGACAGGATCTCCTTCTATAGAGAAGTTGAGACACAAAATCGTACCAAACCGATAATTCCAAATACTGAAGTGCCTAGCCAAATACCTGAAGACTATATCTCTCTCAAAAACTAAAACGTCAATTCAAAAGCACAAAAGCATGACCAACCAAACCTTTAAGTCGTATCACATTAGCTTAATGTACTGTCCTTATAAGGAACCTTAGTATTTGAGGGCATTAGATACGTGGATTTTTCGGCAAGCACAGAATATAACGCCAAAACATCTTAATCAGGCTCAATGACCCCGTTTTCGGCACTTGGGCTTAGAAAACGCTAAGTTTTCTGAGGTAAGTCATATTCAAGACACGAGCAACGCTTTCTGTGAGCTACACAGTAAAGAATGAGCTCCAAAGCTTGCTCTGGAAACAGCATGTTCGCTCAATCAACAACGTCTTGACTGTTGCAAAGGTGCGGTTTGTCCAGACAACCTAATTCTGACGCCTCGCCCACATTCCCCGATTGAGTCAACACGAAGAGACGGGACCATGGTAACCAGCTCCCAAAAGTCTGGACGAAATGCAACGCTCACTAGGCCGCCCCAAAAAAAAAAAGGCGAGCACTCTGCCCAACAAAGAGCAATTTTTACCTTGCTGCACATTTACCGATGAACGAAGAGTCTCACGGGAGCTCTATAAACCCCGAAGTTCAGGAACGCCAAACTACAAAATGTAAGAGACGTTCGCAGCACTCCTACCCGCTCAAGAAAGAACAAATGAGGCAGAAAAAGAACGCGCAAGACAGGGCATACCTTCCTCGCTGGGGCGTTTGAAGCCAGACAGGACCGGATCCGCTTGCTGCAACGCGCTCTGGTGCCAAGAAGACGAGGAGGGAGGGTTCCGGGAGGGGGGGAGCTGGAAGCCTTGAGAAGGGGGGGGAGTCAAGCTGGACAAGTAAGAAGAAGAGGAGCCATAGAGGGAGACAGGATCAGAGGAGGAGTAAGGGCGGGGGGGAGGCTCAGAGGTGAGGAGGTGGGAGGGGTCAGAGCTGAGGAGGCGGGAGGTATCGGAAGAATAGAAGGAGGAGGAGAAGGAAGGGGGGTTGGCGCCATAGCCGGGGGTGGTACCGCCATAGACAGAAGCTGCAGAAGCAGAGAGGCCGGGGTAGCTTGAGAGGCTATGGCTATGGCTATGGCTGTGGTGGCTATGACTGTGGCCATGGCCTCCGGAGCTGCGGTAGAGAGAAGACAGGGAAGACATGGCTATGGCGATGGCGACCTTCAAAGCTCAAACGAAGTGAATATGAAGATGAAGAAGATGAAAAAGATAGTGTTCCTTTTGTATTTTGTTTACCAGGGTTTTTGAGAGGGTTTTTGCTCCCTGCCGTTGAGAAGCTTATGAATGAACCAAGCTTGGTCAATTCTTATTTCTCTTTTCGCTTTCATTGTAAAAGGAGGTCCGATGTGGTTTATCAATGGGAATTTTTGGTTGTGCTAAGAGAACTTTCTCCCTCACCACCCACTTGCATTGGAATCTCAAGCAATGCTTGAGCATTCCCCGCCTGCGGGACTGCGTGTATTTGCTATCTTGCATCCCTCTGTCTCAGCTTTTAGGGACTCTTCGGCTTGATCTGTCAGAGTGCAACTATCTCGAGGAGGATCCTCACCCCAATGGAATCGCTTCAAATGCAAGAACGACAAAGGAAGCTGTCGGGCAGCCCCGAACCGCTCGAGTGTGAGACTCTATTTTCCTGTCTCCCTCAAGGCAGTGCACCACTATATCTATGCACAATCTCCATGGCAACGAGGGGGAACATCATAGGCTTTGCAAATTATTGCCAAAATGGAGGAACGTCCTCTAAGAACTCTTACACATTAGCGTTTCACCCGCCCACCTCCACAAAAACGTAAATTATCAAAACATGATGGCTATATACATCATCCGAACCACTTTTCTCTTCTAGGCTCTTAAAGTCATGTACTAAGTTACAGCCCTTATGTCTTGGCCTTAAAAGCTATGGCCAATATCTACGACCAATGTTCCACTTAAATTTTGTTGTCATGTTTTGTTTCATTAATGGGTTGTCAAGAACACTCATGGTTGGCTAGGATCAATGGTCACCATTCCCATTATGGCTTTCACAATCTTGTTGTGTGATTTTGCACCCACCCTACTCATGCAATACATGGGCCATACTATTTCTTACATCACTTGCTAGGCATATTATATTATAGTCACATTGATTGTTGCAAAGTATTCCATAAGACCCCATCAAATGAGGCAGGGTTTCTAGTGGATGCTTTGCATGGTTTAGTTGGCAACGACTAAATGGACTTGTGTTTTGCCAAGCTAGATGGTTGGTATTGTCGATGGCTCCATGTTAATAGTGATGTTGCTAGCGTGACTGGTGTTATTGCATTCGGACGTAATGTGTATTTTGATGTTTGTATATCAAGTTTTGATGTTTGTATATCAAGCATAATTGTATTGGGTTTAGTTGGTGTGATGATTCGTCAATTGATTGTTACTACCACAATTAGCAACTTGAATATAAATGATGAATTGGATAACAAGGGATGGAGATGGTGAAGATAATGTAGATTGAGCAAAATATGTTAGTGCTATGCACAATATTGAACACATGAACACATGATATTGAGATGGTTTCTCAACACCTTCCCTCAAGATCAACATCATGAAGTAGGCCCCCCCTCAAGATGATGATTCTGGGGAATCATCGAAGGACTGAACATTACATTCCATCTCACCCCTTTAATGGGAATGTCCTTCCTCTGCGTCAAACCAAGAGCTTATCGATGCTTCTCAAAAAGCTCTTTGCCAAGTGGTTTGGTAAAGATGTCTGTGACATTTTCTTTGCTATCACAATGTTGCAGTGTGATGTCACAATATAACGCTCTTTCTCTGATGAAGTGCTCTCTTACATCAATGTGCTTGGTCCTGGATGATATACTGGATTCTTGGCCAATGCTACAGCCAATTGATTATCATAGTATATTGTTGTTAGCTTTGATTCATCAAAGTAATCTGTTTTTAACAATAGTCTTCTAAGCCATATAGCCTCACATGCACCTGTAGTGAGTGCCCTATATTTTGTGCTTCTATTGAAGGCAAAGAAACAGTTGGCCGTTTGTTTGACAACCATGATATAGCACCTTGACCAAGGAAAAATGCATACCCTTCTGTCGATCTCTTGCTCTCATGATCTTCGGCATAGTCACTGCCACAGTATCCATGCAACCTTGGATGACTTCCTTTGTATTCAATTCCAAACTATCTTGTACCTCTGATATATCTTAAGACTCTTTTGGATGCATTCCAGTGAGACTCTATTGGATTTGCCATAAACTGTGCTAGTGAGCTTACTGCATAACAAATATCTGGCCTTGTGATAGTCAAATATATTAGAGATACGATGAGCTACCAATAGTACCTATCATTAACGTAGGTTTTTTTGAATCTTTAGTAAGTTTCAAAATCTATTCCATGGGAGTGGCTGCAATCTTACAATCCTCCATATGAAACTTCTTCAATAGACTGTCAACATATTGTAGTTGACTCATGAAGGTGCTATTTGAGTCTCTTCAGAACTCAATTCCAAGACAATAGTGCATAAGTCTAAGATCTTTCATGTCGAACTCTACAGATAAATCTTGTTTCCATTTCTTAATGAAGCTATCATTTCTTCCTGTCACAATCAGATCATCTATGTACAAAAGTGCAATAGTGATGTTTTCCCCTTGAACTTTGTAGTAGAGAGTATGATCTACATCGGACTTCATGTATCCCAGATTAGCAAAATACTTGTTGATTCTGTTGTACCAACTTCTTGGTGCTTGCTTTAAGCTATAGAGACTTTTCTTGAGATGGCAAACCTGATTCTCTTTCCCTAGTTTAACATAACTTGTTGGTTGTTGCATGTAGACTTCCTTGTCTGGGTAACCATTCTTGACATCTAGCTAGTACACATTCCATCTGCTGAGTGTCCCTAGTGATATCAGGAACCTTATGGAATCCATCTTTGCTACTGGAGCATAAGTCTCATCATAAACTTGACCATATTGTTGTGCAAATCCTGCTTTGTATCCTTCAATGCTTCCATCTAGATTGTGCTTCGCTTTGTAAACCCATTTCTTTGCTATGGCCTTGTTTCCTAGTGGAAGGTCGCATAATTCCCAAGTATTGTTCTTGTACAAAGCTTCCATTTCTTCATTCATAATAGTTTGCCATTCTGGCTTGTCAATTGCATCTTCGAAGTACACAAGCTCTTCTGTAACCATGATGGTAGTCATAAGAGCATAATTGGTAGTTTCAACCTGAACTACTTTGGATTTCTGAGAATATGTTAATCTGGTTGGTGTTCTACTTTCCCTTGTAGACCATCTGAGTTGCTGCTGTTCTCGGTGTGTCTCTGGCAATTCTTGCTCTTCTTCATCAACCTTTTATGCAAGTGACTGAGTAATATGTGTGTCTATCACCTGTGCATTTGAGGTTTTCCATTCTGACTCCTTATCAAAGATTACATCTCTGGAGATAATGACCTTTCGGTTGATGGGATTATACAACTTGTATGGTTTGCTTTCTTCACTGTAGCCAACACCGATGCATTTACGTGACTTTGCATCATCCAATTTTCTGTGATGATCATCATGTATGTGGGAATATGCTATGCAATCAAATATGCAAAGATGCCCAATGCGTGCTTGTGTCCAGAATGCTTCATAAGGTGTCATACCCTATATCAGTTTGGTTGGAAGCCAATTAAGCAAGCAATTTGCAATGCCAATTATTTCTACCCAATACTGATTCAGAAGATGCTTCTCACTAAGCATTTCTCTAGCACTGTCTGCTAAAGTACCGTTCTTCCTTCTAGCTCTTACATTCCACTAAGGAGTATCTGCACAAGTGAATTGTCTTTGAATGCCATTACTTTCGCAAAAGCTCATGAATGCTGAAGACATGTATTCAACTCCTCTGTTTGATCTCATGACTTTGATCTTTTTGCCTATCTTGTTGCGGTTGAGCTAAGATGGCATGTAAATCTAGAACTAAAGCTAGCATCCTGAACAAGTGTCCTTCCTTGATTACTTTTCCTACTAGCTGATATCCTCTTGATTTGTCTCTGATCATGAATTCATCTCCATCGAAGATGAATCAATAGTTGTGTTCTGTCATTTGCCCAACTAAGAAGAGGTTTTTGCTGAGCTTCGGAACATAAAATACATCTTTCACTAATCCTTTTGTACCGGTGAAATTGTTCATAGGGACAATGTCTTTCCCTTGAATTGGATTCGGTGTGTTATTTGCAATGTAGATAACATTCTTCTATCCTTCTAATGGTTTCATCTTTATGAACCATTCTTGATGCTTTGGCATATGAGATGATGCACTGCTGTCGATGTACTAAGGATATTGATCTGCTTGATCGACTTGATAACTGCAGTCCCCTTTTGAATTGCAATCAATGTCAAGATACACTGTATCAGTATTTTGCATATCCTCACTTGTAAGAAACATATTCTCAGGTTCATTGGCATAATGACTGTGACTTGAATGTCCACCATGATGATTTCCTTTTCCACAAAAATTCCCTCAATTATTGCTAGATTGACTGCCTTGGTCATACTGCTTCTTGCGACAATCTCTTTCAGAGTGTCCAAACTTATGACAGTAGTTGCACCGAATAATTGACATGTTAGAGAATGCATTTCCTCTTCCTTGGAATCTTTATCTGTTGGAATGATTTCCTCTTGGTTGCTGATGCTGCTGAGGATGATGCTGACGCTAATCTTGTTTATGACTTTGTTGCTGATGATGTCCACTTTGTCAAAATGATCTACCTCTACCTCTGCTTCTACATGAAGCTGTGAATGCTTGATCATTGGAATGACCTTTGCGTGCGTGACTGGCTTGAGTTTTGAGTTCTTCACCAAGTAATACTAACTGTAATTCTTCCAGTGTTGGAATTTGCTGTTGAATGGCAATACTCTGGACTAGATTCTCATATAACTTTCCTAATCCATTCAAGATGACTTGAACTATTTCTATGGGATTCATAGTCTCTGCTGCTGCTGTGAGTTGTTGTAATCCTTGATCCTTTGATCCTTAGCACATAAGCATGACTAGTTTCATTACTGTTGCGGAAACTTTGGTTGATATGGTTTCTTAGTGTGAGAATCCTAGAAGTTTCTTAGACTCTTAAAGAGCTGCAAACATATCCCATGCTTCTTTTGATGTCTTCATTGTGTTGAACTGTCCTAGCATAACATCTCACACATTCTGTTTGATCAAATGCTATGCATATTTGTCTTTCTTATCCCATTGGCAATGGCAAGATCTACTACAACTTGAGACACTGGTGGTGCAACTGTAGATCCCGCTGTTTGTGCTGCGGGTGGCAAACAACGGTGGCAGTGGATGTTGGATCATCCAATGTTCTAGGTGTAGACCCATCGACATACTCCTATTTGTCTTGAAGTACAAGAACGGTCTCCATTTGGTATTTCCATGTGCCATAGTTGGAATTTTCTAGCTTAGCAGATGCCTCCCAATTGAGGTTGCTAGTCGTAGACATGGTGCAAGAAATGTACTCAAAGTGCCTATGAAATCATTGTCTAAATCAACTGCAAAACACTACTTGTATCAAGTGCAATATGAACTGTTGGTCAAGATAGAACTGCAATATGTCTAATCCAATCTATTACAAGGCTTGTGGCAAATGATGTCGGGAATAGCCAAGGGGCTTTACAAGGCTTGAATAAAGTGCACAATGCGAGGAAAATAGCCAAAGAGGCTTTACAATGGTGGCATGTGTGTGTAGAATGAGCAATTATGCAATATGACCTCTGATGATCACTCAATAATCAATGCCTTTGAAGACTATGAAGTCTGCTCACTGAACTGTAGAATGTCGGGTTTCAGGACATGTAATGATGTGAAACTGCATGTGAGCGAAGGGACTGACTTCGAGTAGGTACTATTTGGGAATTTTTGGGCATGGCTTCTATTGGCTTCTTTGGATTTCTCTCCGCTATGGATGATCTAATCCACTCTGATCTAGATCTAGACCAACTGCCGAGCAATGAAAAAATAGCAAATAATTCCTTCTCTTGTTCATTTTATGTGTAGAGTCAGATGCGTCGATGTAGAGGCTGATGTGCATGCAAGAAGTGGATTTGTCACACTAAGTCTCAAAAGTGTGTGATACTTGCGCCAAAATGTGCATGTGATGCGACGAGTGCATAGAGCACAAAAAATTGATCGTTTTTCCTTTTTGGAGCACCCTCAAGTTCTTCTTAGATCAAGAGATATGGCTTGATCTAGGTGGAGGGGCAAAAAAGGTGCAAATGATGATACGGCAGTCAAGTTCACATGCAAAGTGTGCTAGCCAAGGGGCGTGCGAGTGGCACTATGCTAATGTTGCAACTGTGTGCATATGCAATGCTTTGCAAGAGGTAAGTGTGCCTAGCATGAAGTTGAGTGCCATGTGGCAGATCAGGTGGCAGAGATGCTGAGGTGGTAGTGATGTGTGGGTCTATAGTGTTGACTTAGAAGAGGTGCTAACATGGCATCGAGGTCTAGTCAAAGAAAACCAAGGTTAGTTGACATAAGTGAGGTGTCAAGGGTGATGATGTGGCATATGTGATTGGACCGATGATGTGCTAGTAGTAGCACGATGACGTTTCTGGTGACATGGTAGGTCAGTAGTGATGTGGCACTTCGGGCTGACATGGCGACTGAGTCAGTGTACTGATGTGGAGGATAGGATGATGGCATGGCTCAATGAACCCTAGTGTTGATGTGGTAGTAGACATGATGTGGCAGGTCAACGGTGACATGGATAGATGATGTGTCAAACAGGGCTAGTCTTGCTGACGTGGTAGATAAGAGATGATGTGGCTTTTGGTGAGTCGATGGTGCTGACATGGTGTCGATTCCATCACCTTGTCGAGTTTCTGGCAATTGAGGATGAAATTCATCGTTGGAAGGACTGCTATTTGTCATGGCTGAGGCTGTTTCCTCAGTCGTGGAGTTCGTTTGCTATGTCGATGCAATGGATGTTGTTGAGTTGCTTGCGATGTGAAGACAGCTACATTTAGTTGGGAGGCGCTCCTCCCATTGTGTCTTCTATGTGGAGGAGGCTAGCTAGTCAGTGCTTGTTGTTGTGCCGATTGCAGAAGCCATTGCTGAAAGTCGGGTTGGAGGTCGCCTTTGTTAAGAGGGCTGATGAAACGCTGCTCTTTGTGGAAGGCCGCCGTTTGCTCGCACGTATGCTAGCTATTGGCAATACGAGCCACTCGAGTGTTGGCGCTATTGCATGGCATTTGTGAAGCAAGTCATAGGGCTTTGTTGGAAGCCTCTGAGTCTCGTTATAGCATGGTCGTTGGAGCTGTGTTGATGTAGGTTTGTGCATCCTAAATCCACTTCTCAGTTTCTTGGTCAATAACAGCTTCAAAAGTATTGATGGTTGCCAAAGGAAAAGTCACTCTCTCCTTTTCTTGTTGTGTAGCAGGTTTCTTTTGAGCCTCTACCTTCTTGTCTGAACTGTTATCTGTCCTTGTTTTTGCAGTTTTCTCCATGTCCTAGTTTTTTGCCGTGCCTTTGACAGTCCAGTTTGGTTTAGGAGGAAGATTGGCTTGCTATTGAGCTGGCTCCTATACTGGTTTAGGTCCATTTCTCTTTAAAGGGCAGTTTTTAACTGTGTGTGTTGAGAGCCCACACAAAAAGCATGAATTGGGGAGGTTCTTGTATACAAGGGGCTGCTCCATATAGACACTTCCATTCCTATTGACTATCACCAGGGTTTCTAGAAGCTCCTCAGCTGCATCCAATCTAACAAACACCTGAGGATGACCTCTAGGATTAATGAATTGCTCCTTTTCCACATCTATCACTTAGCCTAAGCTTCTATAAAGGTAGGGGCTTGGTTCACTAAGGAAAAGGGAAGGTTAGGGAGTTTTGCCCAAACACGTACAAAGGTGGATCTTGGCCTATCAGGGTTGAAGTCTTGGGACCAAAACTCTAGGTAAAGGGGTTGATGTCTTATGGTCCAAAGGGCATGTTGAAGAGCCTTCCAAGCCATATCCTTAGTTTCAAACAGAAAAAAGAAGAACCCTTTTCTTAGAAATCTAACACTAGTGACTACAAGCCCTTTCATTATCCAATTGTTTCTAAGCCATCCCTCTAAAAAGGTAGTAGGGGTCCTGGGGCCAAGCAAATAACCAATTAAGGCATGTGATTCACTCCATTCTATAGATTGTTCAAGCCTATCCTCATCCAGAAAAGCTGCCACCTTACTTTTAGAAGATGATTTCTCCTCAACTTTAGGTGGTTGAGTCTGCGATTTATATTGTCGTGCATTCTCTGGTGCATTGCCTTCAACTTCTCTTCTGAGGTCCATGGGTTTGGTTCCTCCATCTGTGCCTACTAACTTGGGGGGGCTTCCTATACCATCCTTTGATCGAGACTTGGGGCATCCATCCCTTGCATCTTCGGCTGCATTTGATTCATCCAGGTAGGGGGGAGAGGGGCTCTTGCCGGGCATCGGTACATCCATTTTTTTCTGGCTCTGAATGAGCCCATTAGCCTCACCATTGAGATTAGAACTGCCTGTCCCTCATTCTGATCCTCCTCCTGCTAAGCTTGCTATTCTCTAGTCTTCCCCATTGCCGATGTTTTTGGGGCCTGAAGGAGCTGTAAGTTCCTCCTATTTTTTCATTCCCTCCTTTGCTGGTAGCGCTAGTAGCACGATGCGTGAAAGGGGGGGTGAACAACTCTCCTCTAAACTCCTATACCACCCCCATGTAAGAGGGCCTTGTAGCCTGTTGGGTGTCTCTACTGACACAGGTTGGAGAGAGAGGGCTTGCAACGAGAGGTCTTGATGGTCCATTCTTCGAAGGTGGCGAGGGAGCTAGCTCTTTCAGTAGCAGAAAGTGTGAAGCATTTCCTCTCAAAACGTCAGTGTCATAGAAGTCCTTGTCGAATCCATGCAAAGGTGAAGTTACATCAATAGTGCCAGCAAAAAATGAGGTAGATCCTCCTCGGGTTGTTGACATTTCTCCTGATTCGGAAACATCGACTTGGCCTTTGGATTTAATTTTCTTTGCTGGCTTTGGTGTTGGATGGTCCAACCAAAAGCTTGGCATTGGTGAGAGGCATATCCCAAAGTTTCTTTGCCAGCGACTGGTGATACATTGCCATTGTGGCTTCTTCCTTGGTGTAGTGTGTAGCTTCAAGATCTTGAATGACTTGTTGCTTCCCTTTTGCATCATCATCATCCGTATTATCATGAATGTGTTTTGTTCTTTCTTCTTGATATTGCACAATTACCTCAGGGCGCTTCTGGCCTGCTTGATGAGCATACTTGAAAAGAGCACAAATAAAAGGTGTGATTTTGGTGTGGGAATTTGACGTTTTTAAATCCTTCCTTGCAATCTCACTCATCAGCTTGGAGTGAAGAAGATGTGCCCATGATATTTTTGTACTTTTCTCTATTGCACGAAGTGTTGCATAAGAGTCACAGCTCATGGTGTTGGTCTTGACTAACAATTGCAATCATTCCAAGTACCGTACAAGTTGTCGTCTGCATGCATCCTCAACTTTGGCGATGAAGAAGTAATTTTTCTACATCTCGGGTGGACCAAACTCTTTCTACATGTCTGCATCTACGTCTTTTTTGTACACGACTTCTTGCTATAGAATCGGCCATTGAAAAACGTTAGAAGTGATTTCCGAGGTAACCATGAGATTTGGGGTCAATATACCTCCGGACTTCTAAAAAGCTTCATATTGGGTGAGAGCATCAGGTTGATCCTTCCAAGAATTCTAGGGTAGGCTCGCATATGGCAAAAGACTGATCTTGCACAACCATTTGTTCTGCTTTGTGAGGTCGAGTGAGATCTTGAAATTGGTGAGGCTGGTCTGCACCATTTGCTTCTTGAGAGGGGGCAAGGGCATCTCACTGTCAGACTCCATGTCTTCTGGATCGCGAACAACTATAGGCTTTTCCTCTTCGACTTCCTTCTTTTGGGGACTCTTGCGGGCACGGGTGAGGCTTGTCTTCTTCCCCATGGCGTCGTGCAGGGTGGTGTCATTGAGAAGATCAAGTGGCTGTTCGGGAGCTTGCTAGGCAGCGAGGGTTGTGAGTCTAAGAGTTGGTTTGGGTGCCATATATGGCTCAAGGCAGAGAACAGAGTCTGTGGCAAGTGGATGTGAACATTGACTTATTGTAAGCATGAGCTCCAGTGATCTTTTCGTCTTTCTAGAGGCAGAGAGACTCATGTGAAATCTCTTATTGGTGCTGCCTATTTTGTATTGTATGATTAGTTTTGTCGGCTCTAATTCGATAATGATCAAGGCTTTGGATTTATGCACCTCAGATGAGTGATCGATCATGTCATTGAGATTTGTGATGATTCCTTGTATGTCCTTCTTGTGTTAGGCCATTTGGGGTACGGTGAATTGAGGTGGTTGTTGAAAGTGATCGTTCGTTGTTTCGTATAGTTGGATCCTGACTAGAATTGGCATTATGAGTCAGAGTGGCCTCGGACTTTGGGACCATGATCGGACTGGACTCGACTTAGTCTTCTTAGTTGACTTAGTTAGATCGGAGTTGGAACAGTAGGTTGGACTCTAGTCGGAGTCAGATCTGCCAAGCGTGAGTGGCTCGTTGGTCATCATATGGTAGGATCAGAGCCTTGCCTATTTTTGCCACTGTGCTCATGCATGCTTGCACCCTTGTACCTGCATTAGTCAATTGCTTTATGCTAAACGCATTTATGATTATCTGAGACCTTTTGGGGTCATTGATTTAGTTTTCTTCTATGCCTGTCAGTCAGACTCTTGTTGGACTTTGATTGAGGTGTCTGGTTGTTTTTGGCTTGGCTGGTGCCTTGAGCTGGATGGTAAGAGCTGAAGTGAAGCTGCTCCATGTAGTGCTACCTTATGTACTCCTTTTGATTGTGGTAGGATCATAGTAGAAAATGTTGAAATTAGTTGCAACCCATGGAGGCAGTTGCTATAGATAGTGATTGGAGATGTTTTCTTGACCAGATTTGTATGTTACCCTAGCTCTATTAGGTTGAGGCCTTAAAGCCTGTTGTCTTGAGTGGTGTTGGAGTTATATTGAAATCTGTTATTGTTAAAGTCTTCAACCTGAATGACTTATACAAAAACATTTTCTTGATTGAAATCAGTAGACATTTGTAGAGTTATTTTATTGATCTGGTCAAATGTAAGGTTTTAACCTGAAACCATTTACTGGATTTTCAAAAGCATTGCCATGAAGGTCAACTAATTGGAAGGTAGCTTGATCAAATACTTCCAGTACTTTGAATGGTCCATCATTCCGTACCTTGAACTTTCTTGGCATTTTACCCAACTTTGTATTGAACATCAAATCTAATCACCTTTCTTGAATAACTTGAACTTGATATTTCTATTGGTCCAAGCAACTCTTCTTTTTTGAATGATGTTAGCAGTGTGGGAACTGCTTAGTTTATCTTCATCTAATTGTAGAAGTTGCTGCAATTTGGAATTAATGGATTCCTCTAGTGATAGCTTATTATCAATTGCAACTCTCAAGCTACCTACAATAAATTCCATTAGCACCACTGCCTCACATCCATACACCAATCTGAATGGTGTCAGACTACTTGGAACATTGTGAGCTATTTTGAGGGCCCATAAAACTAAATCCAAGTGCTGATCCCAATCTTTTGGATGATCAGCCACTATCCCTCTATACACCTTTTTCATAAGCTTATTAGAACTTTCTGCCTGTCCATTAGCTTGAGGATAATATGATGTGGATTTTTTGTGCAACATCATGTGCATCCTTGTCATCTTTCTAATTGTTTTGTTGATGAACTCTTGATGAAGTGGGTACCTCTGTCTGATACTATTTGAATAGGTACTCCAAATCTAGTCACAATATTGTGGTAAAGAAAGTGTGCCATAGTTTTGGCTTTGCATGCCTTAAGGGCTACAACCTTAACCCACTTTTTGCAATAATCAGTTGCACTCCAAATATATTGGTTAACTTGTAAATTTTGCTGGTGGTTTGATAGGACCAATAAAATCTAGCCCCACTTTTGGAATGGTCCTAAAGGAAGAATGGGTTGATGAGGCATTCTATCAGTATCAAGTGGTCTACCCTCTGGCATGGTAAACATGCCTTTGCATAATTGTGAGCATCTTTTAGCACAGTAGGCCACCATAAACCAGCTTGCAAGATTTTCTTACTTGTAATGTCCTCTTGCTGCTCCTCCATGAGCTTCTGCTAGGACATCCTTTTGCTCATTATCTTGCACACATCTTCTAAGTTCATTGCAATAAAACTTCTTGAAAAATTCCTCAGATAGGATGTTCACTCTTGAGCCTCCATCTATAAGCACTTATGGGATCCTTTGTCTTTTATAATCCACATCTATTAGTGGGACTTGGTAATCCACATCCTCTATGGTTGAAGTATATATATCTATTGTTTCCTCTTCATCTTCATCTTGTGGATGATTCTGTATGTGAGTATTCTTCTTAGAGTGTAAAATCTGACATATTTGCTTCTTAAATGTTGGAACTAGATTCAAAAGTTGATCCAATGTAAGTTGGACCTTAGAGTTTAGGAGCTTTTTGGAGAGTGGTTTGGATTGCTGTTGTTGATCACTTGCATTCTGTTGCATCTGACTTTTGTCATTCAATGTGTCATTGTGCATAGGAACCATTTGTTCCTCTTTAATATTAGTTAACTATGCTTTGCTACTGCTATCCTGCTGTTTAGCTGTTTCTGAGCTTGTTCTATTAGTGAGCTCACTTTCCTTTTTCGAAAGATATTTCTGGCTGGAGGAAGATTGCCCTGATGCTTGTGCATCCATTGTACTTTTTCTTGGTTGAGTAATATTATTTTGTTGTTGCAAATTATTGCCTGCATGTTGTTGTCAAACTGTTTTTGGTAGAGAACTGTCAGACTGAGCTGCAACTTGCCTGGGATCAACTGTACCCTTGCCTTTGTTATTGTGGTGGGCTGTCTTTGCATGTTGTCTTGCATTTTTGTGTCAAGTACTTGTTGTAGGTATTTGTTTTTGATTTGTGCCTGGTTGGGCCAATTCACGGGCTTTATTGTATCTTTTGGGGCATCTTTGAGCTCGAGCAGTGGCTTTGTACCTTTAGACCATGTCACAGCCAATGCCTCAATGTTTCTCTGATTCTCGTGTCCGTGTATATTATAATCATCAGTAATTGGCACCAAGTAAACCATGTTGACATGTGATGGTGGCTACTGCTGTTGGTTTTGGTTACCTTGAGATGCTTCTTTCCTTGCGAATGAAGACTGTGGATTTTGGAAGCTCCCCTCAATCCCAGACTACATGTGCTTGCATGTTCAGCCTCCAACTCTAAGTGAACTTGGTACTTGTTGGAGACATCCTCGAATGGTGTCATGAGTAAAGGAGTGGAGAGAAGGAGAAGGCATGGAGAAGCAGGCTTGAAGGAGCAACACATGAGAAGGGGGAGGGCGAGGGATGAGGGAGGGAGGACCAGCAGTTGAAGAGGGGGGATGGAGGGGGAGGACCAGTAGGCATGGAGGAGGAGGGAAGGGGGGAGGACCAGCAGGTCTGGAGGGTGAGGAGGAGTAGGTGTGGAGGAGGAGGGTGTGAAGAAGTAGGCATGGAGGGGAGGGAGGGAGGAGCAGGAGGAGGGGGTGAGGAGTAGGCATGGAGGAGGGGGAGGGGGAGGGGAGGAGGAGCTGGCGTGGAGGAGGGAGGGAGGGGGAGGAGGGAGGGAGGCAGGGAGAGGAGGAGGGAGGGGGAGGAGGGGGAGGAGGGAGTGAGGAGGGAGGGGGGGAGGGAGGGAGGGAGGGGAGAGGGGGAGGGAGGGAGGGAGGGAGGAGAGAGAAGGAGGAAGGGAATTCAAAATTCAAATTTTGAAATTTACATTTGTTGGTTCTCACCTAGGAGTAAGAGTTGTGTAAGAGGTGGGGTCAATTGTGGGCTTAACCCACCTAGCTGATGGGGGGTTAGGACCTTTTGGGACCTACCTTGGCCCTTTCATTAGGACTAATCCATTCCTTATGAGGCCCTTTTGAGACCCCATCTCTCCCCTAATGTGAGTTGGAAAGCTTTCGCCAAGATTTTTATATTAACATATAAGTATAGCTTCGATAAAAACATCCCTACTTGGAGCAATCTTTTAGCATGTGTGAATGAAATGGCAATGCATTTGAGATGAATAATTAGATCACAAAGATTGAATAGAAAAAAGGAGTAAAGCAAGGAGAAATGGGAGTACACCCAAGGGATGTCATTGGCCTCGAAGCAATTAAAGCTAAGTGTGATAGACTCTGTTGCAAATGGCTGCCTAATTCAACAACACGGCATCTTGGGCATTTCTATGGGCTCAACTTCTTGGAAAGAGCTTCGTCTATGTTTCCCATTCAAATCAAGCATTCAGAAATGTTGTCTAAGCTGGTGGCAATATGGAGGAAAGGTTTTGGTCCTTGCTTCCGGGAAGAGTCTACCACACTAAAAGGTGATTTTTCCTTGGGGCTGAATATTTGTCTCCATCATTGTAGCTCTGATCCATCTAAGTCCTTGGCTAGTAGGGAGAAAGAATAGGAGAGGAGTGCGCAAGGAGTGCGCATACTTGTACTACCTATACACTAACTCATCAACAACAGAAACAATGAGCTTATACATGTTTAGGATTAGGATGGTAATAAACATATAGCACTCCCATTTGTATTGATTTTAATGAGACATATAAACATAAAAATGATGATTAGATTGCATCCTCTTAAAAGTTAATTCCCTTTGGAATTTTATGAAAATTTTGAGCGATTTTCTCTTGATTCTCAAATAATATGCTTCTATCAATCTTGTTCAAGTAGCTTAGCCATCTCCAATGATGATGCTAGATCGCTCTACATGTAGTACGTCTAATTGTTTTGGTGGTGTTCTTGTTTTACCTAAGGCATGTTCATTTATATGTGAGATGTCATTGAACTTTGCATTTTTTTGTTCATCACATATGAGTATGTATATTATAAGAGGGTTGGTTGGTACCCTAACTTTGATTTGGTGTTCTTTTCCAAGATAAAGTTATATGATTGTCTTGGTTTGCACAATTTATTTTTTATCTATTTTCGTTCTAGTTTGTCTTCCACATTGTTTTTCTTACTCAATCGTGCATAAGGTTAAAGTGTTAGGTCTTTTGAGTAGTCTATTTGCAAACGTAGGTATTTTACATTAGTGAAAATCATGATCACATTGCAAATCGCCCCTTTCCATAGTTCTTTTGATGATCAATGTACTTCAATTTTAATCTTATATTCTTGTAAGATCTCAATAACTTGGAGGAACTATGTGAGTAGATATTTCTTATCTATAGTTTAAGGTTGACCATAAACATTATATTCAAAAAATTTGGACTTTCTCTCTTCGTTTAGACTTTTTTTTTGAATTGGTCACCTCTACTCAATATCACTTAGTAGACTCATAAATTGGGTATTTTGGGAACACTAGATGTGTAAGTTCCATATAACAAACCTAAAAATTTCCCAAGATTGTAAGCGGTGACCTCTACTCAATACATCATGGGTAAATTTGCAAAAAAATGGATCACCCCCACACAAATATGGTCTAATGAAGCTTAAAATATTGTGCACCTCCACTCAGTATGCAATATATGGAAAGAGTTGGTGGAATTAAATATATAGGGTGTGTATAGATACACCATTTGATTGTATTGGAAAAACTTTTTTGAATTCAATATATAGGGGGTGTATAGATACACCATTTGATTGAACAATATGCTTATGAAATATTATTAAACATTTTTATTTGTTTAATTGCAGAGAATCATGGCTCCCAAAGTTGCTTCCAAGGCTCCCAAGATGATTCAGAAATACCTTGAATATGGTTGGTATTTCATGGAGCATAATTCAAAGAGTTTCTTGGGGATCACTAACGAGGCTGTGTCAAGCTCCAATTATAGTCATGAGGCAATAAGAAATGGTGGAGTAGTTTCAATTATAAGTATTAAAGACAATGGTTCAGTTGAGGTTGCATGCAGAAGTAGGAATGAAGATGTGGTATATAAGTTATGGGTAATGGACAAGAAGTACATGTTGAAGGCTACACTAGATTCAGTGGAAGGATATGCAAAACTACTTGATGCCTTGAGATTACTCAGGATAAATTGGGATGGTTTGCAAACTGTGCCAATAGTAGTACTACAATTAGTGTGCCAGTAGTAGTACCTGTAGTAAGTGTGGCAACAATAGTACCTACAGTAAGTGTGCCACCAATAGCAAGTGTGCCACTAGTAGCATCTCGTTTTGAGGTTGTACACCCTGCAACCACCATGGCATTAAGTACTGGTACTTGTAGAACTACAAGAAAGCGAGTGAGTTGTCTCGGGGCAGAATCAACTTCCACAGCTATTCCAAGAAAGAGGGCAAAAAGAACTCCAGCTCCATGGGAAAATCGAGTGAGTGCAGGTTATCTAGCACTAGGTGAGCAATTGGATAGTGACAGTGAGGCTAGAGAGTCCGAGGAAGAAGATGCATTTGCTGATTTTTCTATAAGTGTGGAAAATTTACATCCTCATCAAGACGAGGGATATATTTGGGGATTGGTACAATTTCTCATCATCACACCGCTCATTGATTGAGCTTCCTTGTTCACAAATCAATGGAAGTTAGATGTGCATTTTTCATGGAAGTTGTATGAAGAGACTAGGAATGCCAAAATGCCATTTGCAGGCAATGCCACTCTCCATCCAATGAAGTTTGTGAGACTTCCAGAAGATGATCCTGAATTGAAGGAAGTCACATTTCAAAAGCGTGGAGATTTTCTCAAAGCCTTCGAAGAGTTTAAAGATAGTGACTTTGATCGTGAAGCTGATCTCTACCAGAGTAGATTTGGGAATGGCATCGAGAAGAGATATATGCTTGCAAAGAACAGGTTCCTTGATAGATGTAGGTTTGAGCCCATTAATGGGCAACACTTTTGTGAAGCTTGTAGAATCGGCCTTGAAGAGGGACAAAAGGAAAACTTGAATCACACTGAGTATCTACAAAAGTTTCAACGGGTGTTACATATGCTTATTTAATGATGACTCAAAATATATTCTTGAATTTGAAAGGTTGAATCTGGTCCATTGACTAGGAGGAAAAACTCAACTTTTTTCAAGATCCTAACAAAGGTAAGGGAGTTATGGATGTGATGCAGCTCACCACAAATAGTGAAGGGAAGGAGACCTATCATCGCTAAATACAATATGACGTGGACTCATTTTTACAGATGCATGAAGGGCATAGTGAATGATACACAGCCAGGTGTGCAGGACTTGAAGACCATAGTTGCAAGATATAGGGACTTTACTCGCATAGTGTTTCGTAAGGAGTCAATCTTTCAGATTATGTTGGATGTTTGTAAAGCATATGAAGTAGGAAAGATATCCTATGAGGCACTAGAGCATGCAGTAGGTCAGAAAAAAATAACAATAAAGCAAGTTTCTATTGTTTGGTGGAGACCATTACAGTACATTCCAGATGAAATAATAAAGGATGTATGCCAACAGCTGCTTGATGGTGACTTCTTCTTTGGGAAGAAGAGCAAGCATAGTCACTTGGATGAAATAGTCACTAGAATGGTGAGAAGCGAAGGTGCTTTATCAGCAGTAATGTTTTTATTGAATTCAGATCAAGAGTTGGCTGGCATAGTTGCTAATGTGAATAAACAAAAAGTCCTTGGTCTTGGTCAAATAATAGACAAGTTGTGGGACAAAAAGTGGGTGTGTTCATTAGATGCAGATGGTAGTCCAACAAAGGATGCAAGAGGAAAGATGCCAAAGATTTTAGAGAAAGAGTATGTAGAGATCAAGAAGAATACCTTGGCGCTAAACTTGCAAAGTACTGTAGCAGCAACTGGTATAGCCTTCAGCTTCTCTTATGACATCCTCTTATCAAAGGAGGATACAAAATCTGTACATGTCAATGGAATTGATATAGAGCGCTTCATGCCAATGAGCGGTGATGCTTGGGATAAGCCATGTGTGTTTATCCTAGATGAGTTGCAAGACTTTGGAGTGGCGGGGATAGTTGACCTTGTAAAGTTTATCATACACGGCCCTTTGGAAGACAAGAAAAGATCAATGCTGATCATGTTCATGTCAAAAGCACAAAGGGATCCACTCTTTGCCAGTTTGATATCAATTAGATATCCACTTACAAAAATCTTTCATGGTGTATCGTTGCACTATGACTTGATCATGCTAGAAGGCACCGGTATTCAAGTCTTGAATCCATACTCGATTTGCTTCTTAAATAGGGGTGGCAGTCCTTTAATTCAACTTCTTATAAACCCTATGGAGCTTGATTATAAAGAGGAAGAAAAGATTAAACTAGATGCATCAATGGTGGACTATGGAAAGACAAAGCACCCTGAATTGATAGATGAGATGGTATCCCACCTATTGAATGATGGATGGATGGTAGCATTGTATCGAATGGTTTTTGTAAGCTGAAAAAATGCTATGCCAAGGTATTAATGTAAATATCATTGATACCCCCCATCAAATACAACATTTTGATGCACTTTATAGTTGTACTATGATCTTTGAAGATGAAAGTTTCAAAGAAGAGAGAGGAGATAAAGAAGGTGACTCAGAGGCTCATGACTCTAGTGCAAGTAATGAGGAGTGGATGGCTCTTCATTTAGTGAGACAATCTCCTTTCTTTAGCATTATGATGGGTGTATGATGGATGGATCCACAGACATTGCAGTGATCTAGCATCTCATTGTGTATGTATCTTTTTTAGAGGATCCTATACTTGTTACAATCTTTTTAGGTCTATTGGAAATCGGCAATGGTACAACCTCTGCACTTTATATTGCATTTGAGAGACACCTATCTTAATATGACCTTGATACTTTATACTACACTTTGAGAGACTACTGCACTTTATACTTCATTTGATAGGGTATTGTCTAAATATGACCTTGATATCCAAAAATGATTTGATTTGGTTCCGATGGTCCTACAACATCGACTAGAAAAGTACACTGGGTAGTCCAAGTTGTACTCCCTTGGTTGGGCTAGCACACACTCGAAAGCAAAGTTTGAGGCATCTTATGAACATGGAATATTAGATTCCACTCCGGGGCCCATGATACCGGTGTTGTGGCCAGAGTTAGCTTGAGGGTTTCGAAGGATATTTGCCATTCCTTGGTCCACTCAAAGACTACTAATAGTTGTACAATGGTTGGGCTATGTCTGTGTAGAACATGATGAACTTTTGATAGTAGCCTGTATGGCCCGTAAACCACTCCACGCCCTTGGAATTTGTGGGGGTAGGTAGTTCTAGAATGAGATTGATCTTGTTGTAATCTGTGGAGATGCCATTCTTGGACACTATGTGACCAAAAATCACGCCGTGTTTGACTAAGAATTGACATTTGAGGGGATTCAGGGATATACAGTACAACCTGCACCTCTCTAGGACCAATTTTAGGTATCTCAAGTGATCATCCCATGTTGAGTTTATGCACACATCACCAAGAAGACTTCCACGAAGTCCCTTATGTACTGCTTGAAGACGGCGATCATCCCGCTGGAATGTGGCGAGTGCATTGGTAAGCCCAAATATCATTACTTTGGTTGCATACACACCCCACTCGGTTGCGAAGGCAATTTTATGTTGATCCTGTTAGGCGATAGATCTCTGATTGTATCTCAAGAATCCATCTAGGAATCTATAAGATTCCTTTCTAGATACTCTTTCTAGAACATGTTCTGTGAAAGGCAAGGGATAGTAGCTTCCTTTTCGGCTATTCTTTCTAGAACATGTTTCGTGAAAGGCAAGGGATAGTGGGTTGGGCCTGGGGCAGCATTGACTTTTTTCAAACCCACTCATACTCGAATATTTCCATTCTTCTTTAGGACTATCATGATCAGTGACACCCAATCTGTATGGTCTATCTCATAGAAGAATCCCACATCTATGAGTCTTTGGATATCCTCTCTCACTATGAGCACATATTTGGGATTCATAGGATAGGGATGCCGACGACGCACTGGCCTAACATCGTCTAGCATGGGTCAAGTGTGTTGCACGACTTTAGCAGGCACACCCTTCATATCCGTGTATTTTTAGGCCATGTAGTCCTTGTACTCTTGAAGGACGAAAATTAAAGCATTCTCCTTGTTGGGGGTGAGGTCATCTGCTATGAATACTGGTCGTGGGTCCTCCCTTCTGGTGCCAGGTTTACCTCCTTAACCTTAGCTAGGCCATGGTATCCTTGGAAGCACCCTTGTTCCTGACTTCTCTTGGCCTGCTGGTATAATTAGTTGCATTCCTCGATCATGTAGGCCTTGTAATGGGAAGGTACCTATCCTAGATCCTCCTTCTCTTCATCCTCCTCCTCCACTCCCCTTGGGGTGGTATTCATCTTGGCCCTAGCTAGAGCCTTTGGGCTTTTTTCTGGGTTTCTCTAGAATAGGCTGATTTCTTTCTTTCAGCCTTTTTCGGTTTTTTCCATACTCAACACCTTCGGGGTTGTTGTCTTGTATGAAATATTTCAAGCATTAATAGAAGGTTCCTTTCTTTGGGGGGGGGGGGGGGGGAAAGGCGGGGCACTCATTGGAGGGGTGATTGCCATTGCATACCCCACACCACATGTTGTCTCTCTTAGGAAACAAATGGGGGTTACTCAGTATCTCCTTGGAGGTCCCTAACTTCCACTACTGGCCCAGCTGATTCAGTAGGTTTGAGGCCAGCTCGCTCATATCCAAGCCCTTGGGATCGTTTTTCTCCTACTTGGTAGGCTCCACACTGGAAGACCTTACCGATTGTGATACCACTGATGGAGCTATAGTTTTGCTTGGACAACCTTATCCATCATATTATCACTTATACAGATAGCTACCTTGCTGCAGAGTTTGAAGGAAGTGGGATTTTTAACCATTAAGTGGTCATGCAGCTTTGGGTCTGCCAATCCGATGAGGAAACATGGTAGCAATCATTCGTCGCTCATCCTCCCATGTGGTTCATAGTGGGAATTGAGGTGTTTGATCCTAGTGATGTAATCCCCGAGGGATTCCTTGTCATTCTATTTCACCTCATATAACTGATTAATTAGGCTCCACTTATGTCCACTGGGGGTGCCTCCCAGTTGACTTTCTCTTCCAAGTTGAGTGCCCTATACCATTGGTCTGCCTTGCCATCCAAACTAAGGCCAAATGCATTAACCATTTTTAGATCTCCGGGAGCACCAAAGGCTTCGCATCTTTGCTCGAATCGCTCCACGTGGGAGACCGGATCTCCTTCCCCAAGGAATTTAGTTATCGACTTGGAGACAGCTATGGGTCGACTCCTAGAGGGATTGGCGATCCATGCTAGAAATACGGGTGTGGCTAGGGGTGGGGAAGCCCCCCTTCCTAGTGCGTTCACTAGGATGTGCATCGCCTCATCAAATAGCGCCATTTGGGAAGCTAGTGAAGGTGGCATTGTTGTCGGCCTAATGGGTTGTAGAGGTGGCCTCAAGATTGGCCCTGGCATTCAGGCTTTGAAGTGTGCTCCCTCATATATTGGAGTTGCAGCAGTTGTGGGAGTGAACTATCAAACTCTAGGAGGAAGCAGGTCATTAGGCATCTACATGGAGGTTCCTTGCGTTGGATGGTAAGGTGGAACTTGTGTGGCTACGTAGATGGCGAATGTGGGGTGCACCTGGAAGGTCAAAAGTTCATAAGAGTTTCCCCCTTGAAAGACTCGTGTGTTTCCTCAGCTAGGGTTTTGCCATGCGAAGTCCCTCATCCCTGGGTCTTCATCCTCCATGTGTTCCAAGTCAGGGTGCCTCGTGAAGGTTGTGGGACTTGAGTCCACAAAGGCGGCCTCAATCCCTACCTACGGCTCAAGGATAGGTTAATACTGGCCTCCCCTTTTTGCAAACATATTGGCAAAATGGTTCTCCACGTCTATTGAATCCGTTCGGCCCAACCATCCAAACATGTTTGTGGATATCATTCCTCTTAACGTGGAGGCTGCGAAAGGAGCAAGAGAGTTAGGTGGAGTGGTATAGGGGGCTTCAGAATCCCTCAGGCTTGCGGGGTCTTGCATTTCCTCGTTTGAGCTCTTCATCTCGTCAAAACTAGAGGGGTCCTCACGTCGAGGCCCTAAACTGAGTGAGAGCTAGGAATGGAGCTCCCAGTTGGAGCCAATCCCAAACTAGGGCAAAAAGTGGGCTAAGCGTAGCTCAAAACATTGTCCTCAGGCTCAGGTTCCTTGGACAAATTTCTTCCAAACCTCAAGTGCATGTATAAGATCTCCACGCAGGTACACTCTACCTCAAATTTAATTGTGTATATTTTTTGACTGTCCTAGAACTATCCCCACAGGCGTAGGGATAGAGCTATGGCGACGGGCGTAGGGATAGAGTGTTAATATAAGTCAACGAGATGGATTGGGTATGGTATGCCCACTATCATGGGGTTAGCGCTAAAGCAACAGGTGGCGAGATGCTCAGGTCAGCAGGATGTGAATATGGCGACGGTCGTAGGGTTAGCTATAACTTTTGGTGCATGAATGAGAAATTTCTCCCAGTGGGCCTGTCAACACTCAAGAACCTCTTCGAATTTGAGTGTTCTTGTTGGAATTTGCTATCACACACACCTTAGCAATCTTCTAAACTATCTTCCTATCACTTCAAAACACTAACAAACATTAAAAACAAGATTCCCATGATCAAGGGTGCTTTCCAACAGAAAATGATAGTTTTCATCTTTTTTCTATCCAAACACACAGTCCTTCACTCATTCCTCTCCTAAAACTCCACTATCAAAGTTCCAAGTTAAGCTTGAAACAATGAGCAATAAGTAAATGACGAGAGAAGGCAAGTGCAATACAAAAGCATACCATGAACTCCCCAACAGCGGCGCCAAAGATGTGTCATCTCAATGGTCTCACGTATCGTGGGGATCTTGAAGGAATGCCGATGAAGCCTCCACTCCAAGCTACTTTTTGTGATAGCAAAGCAAAGCAAAGCACGAGCCGTCCGCATGTGTCACTCAAGCAGCTCCTAGATTGTTGTAATATGTTTCGACGAGAGAAAGAGGGAAGGGGGAGAGGGGAGAAGAGAGGGAGAAGGGGAGAAGAGAGGGGAGACGAGAGACGTCGGGAGGGAGGAGGAGGGAAGGAGAGTGTGAAGGGATGGAGTGGCAAACACAAAGGCACTACAACGAAAACAAGAGAACACCCAAAGATACTCTTGAAAGAGAAGAGCGAGCTTGTATCCCAAACTTATGCATACAACAATGAAGACCAAAGTCAACCATTTGGCCTTTTATACAAGTCACCTTTTAAGGGGGGGGGGGGGCGAACCCTTTTCCTTATACCACTCTCTCTTGTCTCTCTTTTGTTACAACCACTTGGGCCCATATGGTGCCAAGGCATTCTCTCAACCTCCTCTCGTCTTCAAATGGCTCGTGTTATCTTTATACGGGATCCAGATGGCTCTTGTGTTATCCTTGCCAATTTGGATGGTCCCAGCGCCTTCCTTTGCCCTAAGCCATTTGAGGCTCAAAACTCGGATGGCGAGGTCGATGTTGAGCCACTTGCAACTCAAAACCCACATGGCCAGATCTGTCACAGTGCTCCATGGCTATGGCTGTTAACATGTGTGCTGCTACAATTGATGGAAGCTCTTTCTTTTTCTGTTTTGGAAATAATAAACTAAATTGTTTTAAACCAAACCCTAATGCATACGTGTCAATCTATATTGTCGGATGAACCTCTTGTGGAGTGTTCACTAACTCAAGCGCTTTCTGAGAATTGTTTTCAAGGAATTGTGTAACTACATCCTCATTAGCTACATTTCATAAATCCTTAAAGCTTTTCTTTTGAAATTGGGCTTCTAAGTAGAAAGTTGAGTGCTTTGGCCAATCTTTGATATCTATGAAAATGTTAGATCCTCAGAAATGGGCCAATATGTTTCCTATGTGCAAATTCCTATGCAAGGACCAAGCTACATGAGGAGCAACCATGTTCATTGCTTCTCTTCACATTATTTACAAATGTTCGAAGTCCTCTCAGTGTATCCAATTACCCTCACTTCGCATTTAGGTTCCATATATACCTCATAAAGACTTTGTAGATTCAAGTTGATACAATCAAGATGAAAATTACATAGATTTGTTACATTTTGGATTATTTGATAGCAAATTCCTCCTTTACACATACACTTTTTAAGTCCAAACCTCTTCTCATGTTTTGCAAGTTTACTACACTTTATGTGATGACAACTTAGTCTAAATGCTTCAACTCTAGCAACCTACTCCGTCACACCATCACTTAATTTGGCTTCCTCACTATTGCAAAACTCTTCAAGTTCCAAGTATTTTGGACACCACTTTTTCTCCTCTAGGCCTATTCTTTAAGTTGGTGATTTCTTTCTCAAACTTGATATTTGCTCCATAAAGGCACAAGCTCACACAATGCTAGTTCTTACATCCCACCTTGATGTATGGGAGAGAAATTATGCAACACTATTGGCATGAGAGAGATGGTCTTCATAAACACCCACAAGAGGATTGATGTTCCTAAGTTCTCTCAATGTATCCAATTACCCTCAATTTGCGCTTCGCTTAGGTTCCATATATACCTCATAAAGACTTTGTAGATTCAAGTTGATACAATCAAGATGAAAATTACATAGATTTGATCCATTTCAGATTATTTGATAGCAAATTCCTCCTTTACACATACACTTTTTAAGTCCAAACCTCTTATGATGTTTTGCAAGTTTACTCCACTATGTGATGACAATTGTGTCTAAATGCTTTAGCTCTAGCGACCTACTCCATCACACCATCACTTAATTTGGCTTCCTCACTACTGCAAAGCTCTACAAGTTCCAAGAATTTTGGACACCAGTTTTTCTCCTCTAGGCCTATTCTTTTAAGTTGGCAATTTCTTTCCCAAACTCAATATTTGCTCCATAAAGACACAAGTTCACACAATGCTAGTTCTTACATCCCACCTTGATGTATGGGAGAGAAATTATGCAACACTATTGGCGTGAGAGAGATGGTCATCATAAACACCCACAAGAGGATTGATGTTTCTAGTTTCGACTCCACATTTCAATGCTACACATTGTACTCACAATTCTCCTGGCGTAAGCCCATGTATTCTCTTTAATAGTCTCAAATGAAATTCAGCCAAGCAAGAACACCTACTCTTGTGTAAGAGGAGTGACCAAATTAGCTACACACCTTGATGGAGGATGCAAATGCAAATGGTGCTACAAAGTAGACAACATAACGAGTAAATGGATCACTCCATATGAGAATTCTTGACAATTGGGAGGAAGATTGCTTGATGAGAGTTTGAGACAAAAGACGCTTGCCTGGTAAGAGAGACTTGGAGAAGGCTAGATTGCTCCATGTTGACCTGAAGTCCAACCATCATGGAAGGTCCAAAAGAACATGGAAATCTGCCTCCTCTATATCAACTCCAACGTCATCTCTAAAAGCAGGACTGTAGGCGCAAAGTGGCACCAAAGGACTCCGGGTGTGCATGTACTCTGTATAAACTCTAAAGCTGGTGTGGCATGCATTCGTAACCATGTAGTCAAAGAATAGGCATCCACCATAAAGCCAAAGATGACATGTGATGAACTCCTCCCAATCATCGCATGTCTAGCAGCGCGTTGTGATGCTCTGTGCGCCACTTGTGCATAAATTGACATCTTCTTCTTCTCTTGTTAAAAGCATGGAAGCAAGAATGCACTTCTCGTTGTCCTACGTCTGAACAACGGAAAGTAACTATCAAACTGGTTGAGCCAAGATGAGAGTACCAATGGTTCTGTTTTCCCATCATACCTGTTGAAATTAAGCTATCCTGGAAATGAAAGCTGTACTGGGTGTGGAACTGGTCGAGCGCTCTCTACTACTCCAGCCGGGAGCAAAAGACAAGGTCAATGATCCATCCCGCTCATCTTTAGCATCTCAAGCCTCGACCAAACTTGGCCTGTGAGTTCAGACTGGATCTAAAACATAAAAGGCTGCTGCAAATCCCTGTTGCTGTTCTGGGAGTTTGGCAACCCTTGTTGCTTAGGCAGATTGCAACGTGCTGAGGGATGCCCATGACAATAATAGGTGGTAGGAAATGGAGCAAAGTAGTTTCTTCAGTCCAACCAAAAGGACATGGAGCAATAAAAGACTGCTGCAAATCCCTGTTGCTGTTCTGGGAGTTTGGCAACCCTTGTTGCTTAGGCAGATTGCAACGTGCTGAGGGATGCCCATGACAATAATAGGTGATAGGAAATGGAGCAAAGTAGTTTCTTCAGTCCAACCAAAAGGACATGGAGCAAAATGGAGCGATGTAGTTTACTGCAGTCCAACCAAAACAGTCGTACTACACGGACCTTGACACCACTATGATAAAATTTGGGCTCAAAGGGCATAGATATTTATCATAGCAACCGTGCGCCAACATTGGTTTCAGCTAAGTTTCATCTATGTGAACACTTCCACAAAAAGCATCTTAACCGTGTTAAAATGTAAAATGCATCAGACCTACTCTGCCCAACGCATGCACATGGACTACTTCTGACAGCAGAAGACTGCTGCTTTACTGCTTGTGGCCTTGTCGCAGTCTCTCATCACAATTTCTCAAGACAAACCATCAAATACTGCTTATGGGAGGGGGACAGCTTGACCCAATGCTTCAGACTTCCTCTTCGCCTCCCCCCACCATAATACACCTCACAGGTCTAGTGTTGCAAAATGACTTCGCCATTCTTCTTTTTTTTAAAGAGCTGAGTGAGAGTGGGGGGGCTGGTTGTCGGGGTCACAAAAAGCTTCAACATTTTATTAACGACAGGGCAACCAATACTTTGTACCAAAAACCTATTAAAGATCCTATGATCCAAGCATACATATTGTCGAACGAGTCCTATTTCCCAAAAATCTTCCCCTTGAACCTCCAAAGTTTCAGAAAACAGGATGGCAAATAGAAGCATACTAAAAGTCATGAAAATCCAGCTGTAGCTGACATTAAAATAAAACGTACTAAAATTGACCATTATAAAGTTTCCCTCGATTGTCAAATTGCAATACATACACCCTGGCAAGACTAAAAGTTCTTACAGAATCTTACCCTAACCGAGTTTGATTAAAGACAAACTGCATATGATGTTTCCTGCTCCCCCCCCCCCCCCCCCCCCCCAAAAAAAAAAAAAACAAAAAACGAAAGGCCGCAAGGCTGAGCAGACCTTTTAAACATGCATTATGATACATCTCTTGGTACCCAAAATTACCGACCTGGCCTCTCCTAAAATTGGAAAAGTGTTAGTGCACATACTGGCTACTTACACGGTAAGTGAGAGATGGCCAGCAACTGATTACACATGGCCAATACATGTCGCGTGTTTGCTCTGAGCATTCAGCCTGGTTCTTGTCAATGCTGAGACCACTGAATGGACTTCAAGTCAATGCCTTCCTGTACCATTTCCCACAGTGGGCTCATTTTTCGCAGCTTCTGCACTTGGTCTACTGTCAGCTTGGTGGCCCTGTCAATCTCCTCTGCAGTTGTGAAGCGCCCAATCCCAAACCGTATAGATGTATGTGCCATGTCTTCCTCTACACCTAAAGCTCTTAAAACATAGGACGGTTCAAGGCTGGCGCTCGTACAAGCACTCCCACTTGACACTGCAACTTCCTTGAGCCCCATAAGCAAGCTTTCTCCTTCTACATACGCAAAGGATAAATTCAGGTTGCCCACATACCTGTGCTCTGTACTTCCATTTATGACCACGCCATCAAGTTGTGAAGTTATACCCTGAAGCAGGCGCTGCTGTAGTTCTCGGATGTGCTCCTCGTCGTTTGCCATTTCTTTAAGAGCAATCTCACAAGCTGTACCAAAGCCAACAGCCAAAGGTGCAGGTACAGTCCCACTCCTGATTCCTCTCTCTTGACCCCCACCACTCATTTGAGGCTCCACTCGCACGCGTGGTCTACGCCTCATGTACAAAGCACCTATACCCTTAGGCCCATAAATTTTATGCCCACTCAAAGACATCAAATCAACTTTCAATTCGTCAACATTGATAGGAATCTTGCCAACGGCCTGAGCAGCGTCCGTGTGCAGAAAAATCTTATGCTCCCTGCATATTGCTCCTATTTCAGCTATGGGCTGGATGACTCCGATCTCATTGTTGACGGTCATCACAGAGACGAGCCCGGTGTCGGGACGAATGGCCTTCCTTAACTCGTCTAGGTCAATCAGCCCGTCCTTTTTAACAGGGAGATAGGTGACTTCAAACCCTTCTTGCTGCAAATGTCTGCAAGAATCTAAAACGCATTTGTGCTCTGTCTGCGTAGTAATGACATGTTTCTTTTTATCCTTATAAAAGTGCATCACACCCTTAACAGAGATGTTGTTGGACTCCGTTGCACCAGAAGTGAAGATGATCTCTTTAGGGTTCGCACCGATCAAACTGGCCACTTGCTCTCTGGCTTTCTCTACAGCGTTTTCGCTCTCCCACCCATAGAGATGAGTCCGGGAATGCGGATTGCCGAACTGATGCATATAGTAAGGGAGCATGGCATCGAGGACGCGAGGATCGACAGGAGAAGTGGCCTGCATATCCAGATACAAAGGGCGGCCAGGGAAGGAAACACCTTTCATGTGGATACCGTCAGGCTCGTGCTCATCGGGAAGGGAGAGGGCGGCGGCAGCAGAAGTGGACTGGAATCGAGAAGGGGAAAGAAGAGGAGAAGGAGGGCGGGAGAGGGAGCCATGGAAGCGATTGCAAAGCTTCACGAAGGACCTCGCAGCAGCCATGGAAGAGGAGGACGACGAGGAAGCTCTGCAAAATGCCCACAACCAAACAGAAACCCTCCTGTCTTTGAATTGTTTCTGGAAGGGGTTTTGACCATGGGCGGTTGCTTAACTCTTTTTGATGATTCACAGAAGAGAATCATCGGTTGGTTAATATCTCTATTGATTGAGAGAAAAGAAATGAATGATTCACAGACAAGATGAATTACATCAAATAGGCCTACCTTATCTATGTTTGTGTAAATGAGTGAATGGTCTGTCCAATAAATGAAGTTTGTGCCGTGTAAGTAGTGATCTTGTGGTTTATTTGTCCAAACATGATCTATAGTAGAACCGTGAATTGTAGTTGGTTGATCGATTAATTGTGTCATGTTCCACTTGCACGTGAATGTTGATAGTTCTTTTGTTCTATTGTTTGAATTGTTGTAGTTGATGTTGAAGTCTCCGACAATTGTTATTTTTGTGGATGTTTGTATATCGGTTAGAAGTGTTTGAAGGCAATAGTTAAGTGTTTTGGTTGTTGTTGTAGGTGAATTGTATACATTGATGATAGCAATTTCATCATTTTCTTTAGTTGAGAAAATTGCTAGTAGGCATTCACAATTTTGTTTTTGGATATATTGTTCTCTTATCAAATTGTTTTCCTTTTTGTAACATGTTGTGATTGCGATTCCATTTGTTCGTTGTAAACATATGAATTATGGTAAGTGGAGGACGTTGGAGGAATTGTTACGCAATTCTTGAAAACAAATAATTGATGCACTTAGGAGGCTTTTGTCATTAATTATATCTTCAAAGTGTGATTTTAAAGCTCTAGTATTGAGTGATTGCAAAGTTTTAATGTTATTATTATGGTTTGCAAAGTCAATTTGTTTTGTATTCCATAATCTATTATTTATCAAGCGTTCAATTTCTTTGAGAACATTTGGATCAACTTTTATATGTTTGTTTTCTATTGGCTTGATGATAAACAAATTTTGGGGGTTGTGAATGCGGGATAGGGCTGTGTATACAAGGCCATGAGATTTGATTGAGGAGGGATCAAACGTTAGCGAGTCCATGGATAGCCCTTGTGAACAATGGATTGTTCTTGCTGGCAGCTGGTTGTATTGGAAATTGAGTGCGAGAAACTATATTCAAGTGGTTCTTACCTATTTGAAATTCTTGAGTGATTGGATGTATTGGTGTCCAAGTGGAAGGGATTTTGTCATTGTAGATATTTTTGTTGTTGAGACGTGTTGTTTTGCCTATGTTGTTGTTGTTGAGGAGGACCCAAAGAACATGTGGTTCATTATTTTCACTAGAGCCTTTGAATATTCCATGAGCACCATTTACCAAACCATCTAAGATATCTAAATTTCCAGAGCATATTTCGACTATCATCCCAGGTTTCAAGTGCAATGAATTGTGCAGGCCACCAGTGTTTTTTGGGTCTGCTCGTATTGCCACTTTTTTGCTACATGTTTTGTGTTTTTTGTCAGTTGCTCGAATAATGTATGGGGTTGTTGTTAGCAATTCAAATACTTCTTTGTTGTGAATGTCTTTTGCTGCATTCGTGTAGAAAAGGTGAGGTATGCCTTCTTTGACCATAGGCTTGCGAAAGTAATTTTTGTTTAAATATGCTATGTCATGGTCAGTATGTTCTCCCACTCTTAATCTATTAAGAATTTGTACAAATTGTTGATTTGTTTGACGCATAGGTGTCGTTAGCTCATAGAGAAGTACATTTTCTTTCCAGTAGGTCGAAATTTTTGAATTGTTTACTAATTTTTCCATAAAGTCCATGAATCCTTTATGGGGCTAGCTTGGCATAAATCCCCACACAATAGTATGTCTACCCCCCCAAATGGTAGTATGTGGTTGTGTTTTATCTCCCTGAGGCGCATATCTGCTGCAATTAGTGTGCTATGACCGATTAGAGAGACTTCGTCAAAGACGACGAGTTGGAGGTCTTTATAAAATTGCGATAGTTCTTATAGCTTCTCTGTTGAAAGGCTTGTGTAATGGGATGCCATTAGAGGCAAATGGAGAGCTGCATGAATAGTTGTTCCTCCAATATTGAAGGCAGCCTTTCCAATGTAGGCAAGCAACAAAACTTTTGGTGTGTCTATGTTCGTAGTTTCTTTGTGCGAGTAATGCCTTAGTAGTGCTTGTACAATTACTAGTAATGTGAATGTTTTCCCTGTGCCTGCATTGCCAGTTAAGAAGAGATGTATATTTTGTTGTGGTTCCACTCTTTTCTTTAACATGATGTCATTGACCATTAAAACGTTGTTGGTCGTTTAGCTTTCTGAAAGTGGCATAATGCTCATTTTGCAGAAGCATTTTATATGCTAAGAGTATTGATTTTGGCATTGTGTTTGTATTTCTTTCCTTTGGCATATCAACGGCAATGTTATACATATTGAAACATATCTCATGGGATTGTTCTGAAGTTGTTGTAGTACTAGAAACATTTGTATAATTTGGTGATCTTGATTTAGTAATTTTGTTGAAGTGCACCTTATTTTTGTCTATTACTTCTTTGTTATCATTGTATTTGTCATGTCATGTAGAATTCAATGCATCAATAGTTGTTTCAACTATGTGATATGGTAGGAACAAAGTACATAGCTCTCTGTAGTGATTTTCAGGATCACTGTTTATACTGTAGTTGTTGAAGCGTATAACTCTTTCCTTCTTATGTTTTTTTGGGTTTTTTTTTGAGAGGGTGTATTGGCTTGCAAAGGTTGCAAGGCAAATGTTTCATAGATTAATTGGACGTTTCAAATATGTAGTAATTATATCGTCAAAGAAAATATTTGTACTACTTGGGTCTAGTTGCTCTAGTTGTTGTCAGCGCTTCAATAGCAAAGTATGTTTTTCTGGTGGACTTGTATTTATGTATTAGAAGCGTCTAGAAGATGTTGAAAGAGGTAGTGATAAGGATAGGTATACCGCTTGTTGTGAGCTTATGTGTTGAGTGTTTAAATTTGCATTACCTATTCGTCTGATGCGTTCGTTGGGTTGTGCATTTTCTGCCAGGCTTTGTGCCATGGCTGCCTTGACTGCTTCTATAGTCTTTTTGTCTATTTTTGTCTTGTACGATGTGCAATATGCAGCTGCACCATGTGGATTTAGTATGAATTGCAAATTTGTGTTTGCTCCCCACAAATTAGACAATGTTGGAACACCAACTTTTTTCATCACTTTGTCATCTGCAGAGAAACTTTGGAGCCCACTTGTAGAATGCCTGAAGAAACTAAACCCGAATTCATATACAACTAACCACAATAATCCAAACAACGAAATTAGAAATCTAATACGTTTCGACCCAATTACTACAGCAAGATATTATGTCCATAAATTTCAAGCTCTTAAAACATTGCTTCGTAATGACCCATCCATTCTTGGCAAAATGAATGACTTCTTTTTTGTGATAGAGTTCCAAAATAGAGGAAGCCAACACAACCACGGACTCCTTTGGATCGATAATGCACCTATTTTTGGAATTTCACCAAATGAGGAAATTGAAGCATTTGTCAATACATACATAACCACAAACCTATTTTTGTTTCCATGTGCACAAAAAGATATCCAAACACATAAACATTGCAAGACGTGCTACAAAAAACAAAAGCAATGTAGATGTGGTTTTCCAAGACCCCAATGAGCACAACAAAAATCCTCCATCCATTAGATCTTGATTCAAACAATAAGGCTTTGAAGACAAACATGAAAACAATCAAGTCATTGCTACTAAAAGATGCAACATTGACAATAGACAACACTTGCTTCTTGGCTACTGTAAAATTATTAGAACAAGAATACATCCAAAGTCTACATGCTTCTATATCACAACCCACAATATTCTTTAAAAGGGATCCTAAAAAACATATATACAAATAACTTTAATCCATGTCTACCCATTGCAAAAGGATTTTTTTTTAGATAGTGTTTGTAGTCTAATGATGTTCGAAGGTGTGTGAAGTCACGATAACCTATATTTGATTGTAAGAGTTTTTCTATGTTAGTGTCTATTATTGCATCTTTTGCTTGAAGTGACTTTCCTTGTGGTTGTCCTTTGCACATGCGAACCCAAGATGAAGAAAGTATTTGTTTGATAAGGATTTTCATTGTTTTGAAGAAAATATTGGTTATTTATAGTGCAAAACGTCTATCTACATTCATTAATTCTCATTTAACTATGGTTTGATAGGATGTACGCTCGAGAACATTGTACGATCGTGGTGTGCCAAAGAATAGCTTAGGATATGCTAGCTCTTCACAAAATTTGTCTTTGAAAATGCCTAGTGGGGCAAGAAACCTTCAGATGGTGCAATAGCAAGTGTCTCATTCTCATAGTCGACAACTTGCTGACTATTGTAGATGTCGTGAATTAAAGTGTGTTACATGCTCATCATCAGCAAAGTCATTGGTATTGGGATCTATTTCATTGTTTATTGCTTGCACAGCTTGAAGATATCTTACATGTTGTTCTTAGGCATTGTTTATGCATACATTGTGTTGTTTGTATAGTGGAGTATCCAATAATTCTCTTAGGGCAAGCATTGCAATTGTCGGCCGAACAATCCCACTCATATAGCTATGTTGATACGATAACTTTCTTTTGATTGCTATGGCAACTGTCTCATTCTCATCTAGAAAACGTGGTAGAATTTGTTGTGCTCTATCAACATCAGCAAAAACATTGACTACACTTCCATGAAGATCAAATTGCCCTTCATATGTTAATTCTCTAATTTGTGCAAATGGTATTCTAATAGCAACCAAGCGTGCTTCAATATCATTTAGTTTCTTTGTGAAATTCTTCTCGTTGGCCATTTTCATATTTTTTGTAGAAAGCATGGGTACTTTGTCATTCTTGATGTCTTTGTAGCATGGAGTACATAAAAAAGCTTTACTTGATTTAGATGTTCTATCGTGTATTCCATTAGTTGCAAGGAAAATAGCCAAGTCCTCTTTTAGTAGTTGTAATTTTCCTCAAAATGTTAATATGCCACAAGAAATGCATGGAAAACTAGGAGTATCAACAATCTTCTTTTCATATTTTTGTGTATGAGATATTATTGTTCTTTTTCTTTTCAGATGTTTAGTATGCTTTTTAGTTGTCTCTTTTGTTGTATTTTTTGCTTCTAGTGAGATGTTTTGTTGTAGTATTCCTCTTCTTAGCTTGTATATTTTGTTCAAAGTATTTTGCATTGTAAATTTGTTAGAGAAGGACGTTGAAGCCTTTTGCTGGAGAGCTTGGAAATTGTTGAATGAGGTTATGCAAATAGATGTCTTCTTCTTTACTCCATATGTTGTATGTTCGCTTTCCTTCTGATTGTTTTAGCAGAGTGATTGTGCAAGGAGAAGTCGATTCATCAAGGAGTAGTTCTTTCACATTTATTTGTTTCTTTTTGTGAATTGCTAGCTTTCTCAACAATTTGGTTTTATTGAAGACTACCAAAATGAAAGAGGACTTCAAAATAGTATGAAAACGTTGGAGAATCTCTACTACTAAGGCACGAGAACTTGAAGAGTTCTGCACTAAATGTTGGATTGTTTGTATAGACACTGTTGTCTTTTGTGCAATTGTTGCAAATGTATCCAATGGTGTTTTTGTTGACTCAAATGTAACAAGGACATTTTCAAATAGAAGTGTTAGTAATTGTTGATATGTTATGGCAGGGAAAAACTCTAGAATACAAATAAGAAGATTTGAGTTTAGAGGGTTTTTCAACATGAAATCTTCATTTTGCGACAATTGGTTTGTCTTAAGAACTTCTTCAATTTTAATGGTGTTCATTGTGGTGCTTGCAAAATAAGATGGCTTAATGAAAATATATATGAACTTAAAAGACAACAAAGAAGGCAAATGATCAAAAAAAGAATGGTAATCAAGACAATTAAATTGAGACAATTGAATTGAGGCAATGATATCATGCATTTGCTTCAAAAGCAATTACATATCCTGAACTATCCATAGTGAAGCTTCCACTAGGTTTATACCTTCTAAGCTTCTCTTGAGCCATCATGAGATCCTGCTCATACAACTCCACAAAAAGAATACCCAAGGAAAGAACAGTGTTGACATGGCCTCTGATATAAACAGGCACTTGGTCACCCGTACGTTGAACAATATCTCCAGTCAAGCAAGGGACCTGGGCAATAATCTGAGGGCCCTTGCAAGTGAAGCAATATGGATGCAAAGGATCTTGACTAACACGAACACCTCCGCATGACTCGCAAATGAACTCAAGCAATTTTGCATTGATGTTTGTGAAGTGCATAACCCCAAACCCTTGCAAAAGGGCAAAGGTTATTATGATCAAATTTATACATGATTAACATTAAATTAAATTCAGAGGTGAAGTTACCTACGTGTCATATCCTAGTCTTGCAACTTGACTAACAAAAGCTTGTTTCAAGCCATCTTTGATTGAACCGTCGGGCAACTCCACTAAAATTGTGAAGTCAAAGAGGCAAATCGTTCCTTTTGCTTTCAAGAATGACACATTCTTGAGCACATACATAACAACACCTTCTGCATTAAACTCTTGGACAAGCTGGGTAAGGGTATTTTTTCATTCTTTGACAAAAGATAGCTACAACAACAAAGCAAAGAAACATATTCAAAAGTTTGCCAAATTTGAGGTTTTAAAAAAACACTAGTGTTAATCAACTAGATTGAGGACTTATTGCTGCTCTATCTTCGTCTCGTGGTCCGTCAGCAACTATAATTTGATCTGCCATCCCTTCATTACTTGCAACCTTTATTATGACAATTGCAAGAGTTCCCATGACATCGGAAACACTTAACTTTCCAAAGTTCATATTTTCAGCAACCCAAGGAACATATGTGCAAAGGAAATGATCTGGCAATAAGCAAAGATTTCCCCCAAATGGCTCCCCCTTGATGATGCAAGTAGTTGCATCAACAAGTAGAGAGAATTTTGAAGTTCCACGTTCTATTCGTCCTTTTGCAACTACATTTGCTCCCTCCACTCTATAAAATTCTCCAATTTGTAAAAAGTTTACAAATTGTTGGATATAGGTTGAAGGAATGAGCAAAGTAACGGTATGAGAGCAGAATTTATAGGTGAAATCACCTTTCAAAAATGTAGGATATTTGGGGTTTAAAACTTTGTAATTCCATACTGACAAAGTAGTTTGCCCTCAAATGCAAATCTATGTGGTGTGCAATCTGACAGGCAACTTATCGCTAGTGATACTAGAGAATTACCCCCTCCCACAAAGTTGTCTTTTGATGCAATTATGGCTTTCATATTGGGTGGACAATTAGGTGCTGAAAATTGCATGTTCTTGAATTCATTATATCCATTGTATGAATTCACTTCGTCATTAACTTCTTTGGAGAGAAGGTGCTTGCTTGCTGCCAATAAAAATACATAAAATATACAAAGAAATTCAAGTAAGCTTTAAAAATACTATAATGAATATAAAAAATATGCAAAATCAAAACTTATGAAAAAATATATCAATTGGTCTTATGCAATCAATAGTACTATCTTAAATAAACTGACTTAAATTATAAAAGAATGTATTTCAATCTCCATGTACTAAATAGTCAAGGTGTAACATATTTTATTCAAGACAACAATGTTCAAAATGATGACACAAAGTTTGCAAAATTAATTTCTTAGTACTTGCAAAAACTTTGAAATTTCAATAAAATAATAACATTTCCAAGTTCATTTTCCAACTAATCGGACTCAATGTTTATGACTTCACTTCCAACTTTTCTTGGTGGGGATTTGTTTCCAAGAGGGGGTTCCACATGTGTTGTTTTATGGGAGCGACGCACATAAGAAGTGATCGTAGCCTTAAAACTAATGTACTCTGGGTTTTGCCGTATGAGCTTCTTCACTAGATTCAAGAAAAGTGAAAACTAATCAAAAAATATAATTTAAATGACAAATTTGAAAAACCAAAGAACAAAGGTTTACCTTGGGCATACGCCTCTTGGGCCACCTCATGAAAAGAATTCTTCAACAACCGACGTGGTGATTTTCTAATTGGAGAATTCTTGAGAAGATTTTCCTTAGGGGGTTGATTTGGAGAAGAAAGCAACATTAAATTTGCTTTAGGAGAGGGGGAGATGATGTCTTCTCTACGTAAGAACACGCTGATATAGCTGTCGCAAATAAAATGAATACCAAATAAAATTTAACAATAAAACAAAAAAAACCTTAAGACATTTGAACAATAGCTAAGAACTTGTTAGGCCAAAAACTTCAACCAAGTGTAATGAAAATTCTGCTTCATTTGAACACAAGGAAGGGGGGGCGTTTAATTATATCTCTGGAAATCTATGGCCTTTTGTAATTACAAAATTAAAATTGAAGCAGAATACTTATTGCAAGTTGGATTTCTAAGAGGGATCATTTCTAATAGCCTTATGCAAGTACAAGCGGAGCTTTGCCGCTACTCTACACACACATTCTGTTCTACCTAAGTCCATGTTGGCATAAAGACAACATACTCCCGGATCCATTTTATTACCCATCCTCAGGTTATGGCTTATTTTGATTTCGGAGTTTGTGGCATGCGAGTCATTCCTGTTGTAATGCTTTTGCACCATACAATTTGTGGTTTGTAGTCAAGAAGCTTATCTCCTCTTAAGGAGGAGTGGACGGTTGTGAATTTCAGAGGGGATCTCGTTGTTGAGGTTGCGGACTCTACCATTGAATCTTCTTGGGAAGAGGTTTGGTGGGGGTCTCATTGTTGAGGCTGGCATTTCTTGCTAGCTTGCATACATGGATGCGATTGCACCCGTATCATTGAGCTGGTAGATAATTTGTATGCAAGTCTGATATTTTTGCATATAGGAGATGGCTGTGATGTTTGGCAGGGGTCTCATTGCTGAGGCTGTAGACTCTTTTGCCAATTGATCTTGAGTTTTGGCATAGCTTCTTGTCCTGCTTGTGAATTCATTGCATGCTTTGAGAGTATGGAATGAAAGTGTGTGATACTATTATTGATGCAATCTATTATGTGTCTATGCAAAATCATGTGAGTGTACGTGATGTGTCTAACTATATGCTTATTTGTGGGATTTAATAGGGAAACTAAGACTCAATCATCCCTAATATGAAATTAATTAGGTCTTCCTAAATGTGCAAAAACGTGCATATGCCAGTGAGTGTGCGTGTAACAATCTAGTGCAAACTATATGTGCAAAAACGTGCATATGCTAGTGAGTGCTCGTGATACAATCTAATCCTAACTAAGGAAGACTTGGTTTCCCAAATCTTCATTTTTGTCGGGGATGGCTTGCGTGTTGATGTAGTAGCGCTTCAGTCAGCTCCCGTTTATTGTTGTGTTGAATTGGACTCCATCCAATGTTTCTAGCAGCACAGCTCCGATGGGATTCATCTTTCGTACTCAGTAGGGTCCTTGACCTAGATACTTCAGTTTCCCCTTGTGTACTTTGGCATTGTATAACAAGACTAAGTCGCCTTCCTTGATGTCTTTAGCTTTCACATTTCTGTCAAACCATGCCTTTCTTCTGCATTTTTCTATTGTCATGGCATGGTAGGCGACTAGTCTTGTCTCTGTATGCTTCTCCAACTGATAAAGTCTTTCTTTCAAGGATTCATGGTCTCCCATGCATTCCTGTACTGCTATGCATAGACTTGGTATTACAAATTCGAGTGGGACCACAGCTTTAAGGCCGTACACCAATTGAAAAGGTGTGTTTCCTGTATTGACCTTGAATGTGGTTCTGTATGCCCATAAGGCTCCATTCAGTTTCTCTACCCAATCAGAACGCTGTGTTTCTAATACCTTGGTGAGGATAATGCATAAATTTTATTGGTGGATTCGGCCTAGCCATTCCCTTGGGGGTAGTAGGGTGTGCTTTTTCTATGGATTATCATGAAGCTAGACAAGAGTTCTTGGATTACCTCATTGATAAAATGTGTGCCTCTATCCGACAAAATTTCAATGGGGCATCCGAATTAGGTGATCACATTTTCGTATAAAAATCTTGTTGTGCTTCTGGCATCTGCCTTTCTGACTACTTTAGCTTCAGCTCATTTTGTAAAGTAATTAGTGGCCACAATGATGTAGCATGCCTGTGTTCCTTTTGCTGCTAGATGTATGGGACCCACATAGTCAATCCCCCATTTTTCAAATGGTTTTTGTGCAATAAGTGTTGTTAGGGGATTGAAGTCTTTGTGTTGTTGTTTAGTAGTCCGTTGGCATACATCACAACCTTTACATATTCATAGGCATATGCCCACAGTGTTGGCCACCAGTAGCCTGCAAGGAGAACTTTTCTTGCTATGGCTTCCCCTTGGAAGTGTCCTCCTACAATGCCTTCATGGACTTCACTCAGGATTGGCATGATTTCATGAGGCATTACACATCTTAATATCTAGTCCTTGCCCATCTTATACAGTTGTCCTGTAATGAGTTGATAGGGTGTAGCCTTTAGAATCAATTTTCTGGCATCTATTGCTTTCATTTCAAGGGGTGTTCTTCCTACCATCAAGTACCCAATGATATCTCCACACCACTCTGGAACAGCATCTATTTGAAATAGTGTGGCATCTGGTAAGTCATCTTCTACTCCAATGGCTTCTTCTCCCGACTTGACATGAGACATGTGATTGGCAATGTAGTGTTGGGCACCTTTGCAGACCACTATTTAAAAGTTGAATTCTTGAAGTGGTTATTCTTTCTGTTGTACATAGACTATTCACAAGATAAAGCAATGCTTGATGGTTGGTGTAGAAGACAAAATCATTTGCTAGTAGATAGTGCTGAAATTTCTTTACACTATACACCATTTCTAGGGCTTCTCTTTCTGTGGTGGTATAGTTGATCTCTGCATCATTGAGTTGTTGACTGGCGAAGTAGAATGGGTAGTCTTTCTTATGTTCGCCAGGTTGACAAATCACACTCCCAATTGCATACTTGGATCCATCAGTATGAACATGAAAATAAATATTCAATTGGGAGATATAAGGATGGGCGTTGTGATTAGGTGCCACTTTAAAAGCTCAAAGGCTTGGTCGCACTCTTCGGTCCATAAGAATTCCACTAATAATTTGTAAAGTGGTCTAGCTATCATGGCATACTGCAATATATATCTTCTATAATAGCTGGCATGTCCCATAAAGACCTGTACACCTTTGGAATTTGTAGGAGGAGGCGATTCCATGATGATTTTGATTTTGTCCATGTCAGTTGCAATCCCATGTTGCGAGACGATGTGTCCCAAAACAACTCTGTGGGTGACCATGAACTGGCTTGTTGGATTTAGGGAGATGCCATACTCCCTGCATTTGATTAGTACTGCTTCAAGACATTTGAAGTGGTCTTGTTTGTTTGAATGGACGCATAAATCATCCAAAAACACCTGTAAAAACTTATTCAAAAATGACTTGAAAGCTGTGAACATGACTCATTGGAATGTGGCCGGGGCATTACAAAGGCTGAATGGTGTGACTCTATATGCAAAAATACCCCATTCTGTAGCAAATGTTGTCTTTGATTGGTCTTTAGGAGCGATTTGCACTTGGTTATAGCCACTGAAGCCATCCAAGAAGCTATATATTTCTGAACCTACCACCTTTTTCAACATTGTTTCTGTTAAGGGTAGGGGATAGTGATCCCTAAATAATTGTGGTGGCATTCACATTTTTTAAGTTTACGCATATTCTGAGCTTCTTGTTGCATTTAGGCACAATGATGATGGGTGAAACCCAATCAGTGTGCTCTATCTCGTAGATGAAGGAGTTTTTCCAGCTCGTCATAAACCATGGTGCCATACTTAGGATTTGTGCGATAAGGTCCACATGCCTTAGGGTGAGCACCTTCCCTTATAGGTATCGTGTGTACTGCCACTTCTGGTGAAATTCCTTTCATCTCTTTGTATGACAATGCTAGGCAGTCGCAGTATTCCATTAGGAGTGCTTTGAGTTTGGTTTCATCTTCTTGTCGAAGCTGTTTCCCAATGAAAACTAGTTTTTCTTCCTCTCCTTCAAGGGCGAGGTGTATTGTGTGTGTTTTTGCCGGTCCCTCATAGATTGAAGTTTCTCCAATGCTATCGGTTTCTTGAAATTCAGATTCTCTTAGTGGTCTTGGCATTGCTATTGCCGCACTATCACTTGTGTAATTCTTGAAGTATTCCGGCACTTCTCGAAGATCGGCCTCTGATGGTGTTGAACTAGCCTGACATGTGCCATGTGTATTGGGTGGTTGGCTTATATTTCCCAAACTTCTTACGTTGGGAAGTGTGGGGTAACTTTTCCACTGGCAAGGTGTTTCCAAGTAAGGGTTCATTTGCTGTGCATACTCCTTCCAGTCCCTCAGGGGACCATTCAAGAGGTGGTGGTTTTGATTTTGAGGGAGCTGGCTTTGCAAGGTACAATTGGACGATCCTTGTTTGGACTCGTTCGAATTCATTGAAGTGCTTGGCCTTGGCTTTTCTGCGATTTCCTCCTTCAGCTTTCTTGCAGGATCTTTTGCTGTTATTCAACTGTAGAGGTTCAACTTTTGGGAGCTCGACTACCATTAGGGCATGCAAAATGGCTAAGTCATTATCAAAGATTTAATCTTCAATTTCAGCATTCTCAGCCTCTGTTTCAAGGTCCCAAGGAAAATCTGAGTCATCATTGGTATGGGTACCTTCTTCAGGTTCATTATCCTCAGCCATAAAGAATGGCATCTCTAGATCGATTGGTTCTTCATGTGTGAGTGGAGGATCTACTTGTAGTGCCTTAGCATCTATCTATGAGAAGATGGGGTCTAATGAATGGCAATTTTCGATGGTTGCCAATGTTTGTATCCAATTATTGACATTTCTTTGTGAATCGCCCGCTATGACATGCTATTGCAAGGGAGATAATTTGCTTGAGATTGTTGTTGAAGATGTGTCATCCAACGCTCTAGACACAATTGGTTTTATAGCTCATGTCCCCACATTCACCCTGACTGCGGTGTCGTGATTCTGGATTGTTAGTCTATCTGTTCCCCAGTCATGGAGGACTGATGCTTCCCGTAATTAAGGACGTCCTAGTAAGATTTGATAGGATTTTTTGGGGAGATCCAATATTTTAAATTGAAAGGAAAAGTAGACTCCTACGATCTTTGTGGGCACGCCTTTCACTATTCCCAAGGGTTTAGCCTGTGAATCATTGGCAAGGCGTATGTTAAAATCAGCCTTTTGCATTGGTGGGAGACCCCATTTTTCGTAGAGCTCCTTTGATAGGACATTTACACCTGCTCCACCATCCACTATGGCTTGGACTTCATTATATGCCTTGTGGATCAAAGGCACAGTAATGTTGCATATGTCATCTCTCTCACCCATCTGCACAAGGATATATTTGATGTCGTTCATAGGTGGAGGGGGATTTGCAAGTTCAATCCATCCTTTGAAACTCTCCCAGAGATTGGGACAATTCTGTAGGAGGATTCTGATGGGAATTGACATAGGGCAACTCAGGATGCTAGAGAGTGCGGCTCCTTCAAGTTGACGTGGCGGTACATTATGTTGTGGAGTCTGTTGTTGGAATAGAGGCTCGAGTGCAGTATCAATACTTTGTGGGGCCAAGTCATGGATTGTGTCTTGAGCTTGTTTCTCATCCTCAAATTGAGCTTGTTCCTTTTGGACCCATTGTTGAAGTGCTTGAAAGCGAGCCTTCTCCACCTCTGCATTTGGGTATGGAGCTTCTTTTATTTGAGGCTCGGGAGTTGATGTGGATGAGCTCGGCTGCTCATTGCTTGGTGGAGGTGGAGGCACTTGTGCTTTCTTTTTAAGAAGTTGCTTTGGTTGGATTGGAATGTTAGGGTCCTTGGTGGCCTCTTTCTGTTGGCGTGTAATTACATTTACAGGTTGTGATATTACACTTGCCGTGGACCTAGACTTCGATGGTCCACCCCAATGATGCCGATTGGGACGTCAGGCTTAACCTCTGTTTGTTTTGGGCCTTTATTTTTCATGGGATAATCCATACAGGCATGTCCTATGCCACAATCTATACAGAGCGGTTGGAAAGTAGCTGGGCTTCCACGATGAGGGCACTCTACGATCCGGTGATTTTCTCCACAACCGTAGCGCTTGATTGGTGTGCGCGATATGTGTTGGGACGTACTTGATTTGCATAAATTGGTATTAGACCCTCTGCACCTTCTACATAGTACATTGGGTACTTTGCTTCATACTCAAATGGCGAGTCTACTTCCTCGGCTTGTAATTGATGTATTGGAACTGCCTGAGGAGCTAGATTTGGTGCTTTTGGATATGGTCATGGATTCGGATTCCTGAGTAGTTGTGGGACTTGTGTCCGAATGGGAACAAGATTTAGCCTCGGAGCTGGGGGCACTTGTGCAAGTGCCGGTTGCCTATATACTAGCATGCGTGCCGCTTGGTATTGTTGAGGTCGAGGCGGGTTGTTGCACATGTTGAAGATGCAATTGTTATCATCATGGCTGCTGACGATGCAAATATGGCACCACAACCTTGGTGGTGGATTTTCTTGTGCAATGATCTTGGCTCTTAGGACTGGGCACTCATTTACTGTATGATTGGCCATGCAGTGTGGACACCAGACATTTTCTCGCCGTGGATATGTCTGAGTTGGTGGCTGAGACAAGTGAAGTTTTTGTTCCATGGTTTGTATAATGTCTTCTTTCAGCTTCATGGTCATGGCCTCTAGGTGATCTTCATTTGATGTTTCAGCAATGGCCTTTGATTTGCCCTTTTTTGAGCACTTATCGCGTGTACTAGATCTGTCATCATCACTACTAGTGTCTCAGTCGATCATGCCATCCTCGATGTCAATGGCTACTACATGAGCAGCACTGAATGTTTCATAGCTACTTATCTTTTTCATATCCTTTCAAATTTTCTTTCTTAGTCCTACAATGAACCATGCCGTGAGGTACTTTGCATCTGGGCGTGGGTCACATTTGGCGATTAATCTTTTCATCTTACCCAGGTGCGTGTCTCACCGGCCTTGTTCGATCTTGCTTAGTTGGAGAGCGGGATCATCTTGTACTTCTCTGTTTGAAAGCATCATTTGAATTCTATTTGAAGTAGGTCCCATGTGGCGTGCTCTTCTACTAGAAGGTCTAGGTACCATTCAGACGCTTCATTAGTTAAGGCCATGGGAAACCAAGCCACCTTGGTTTCATGGGATTGATCTCCACCTGCTCGGCATGCGGCATGAACCAAGTTAATCTAGTTAGGTTAACTAACCTATATCCTCCAGTTAGGTACTAAGTAAAGTTAGTTAACCTAACCTAACTACGGTAAAACTAACCTAGCTAGACTAAACTAACGTACCTAGTTAGACTAAATTAACCTAACCTAGTTAGACTAAACTAACCTAACTAGTTAGACTAAACTAACCTAACCTAGTTAGACTAAACTAACCCAGCTAGTTAGACTAAACTAACCTAACTAGTTAGACTAAACTAACCTAACCTAGTTAGAATAAACTAAGGTTAGGTTTAGGTTAGGTTTTTTTTTGTCTGTGGGGGGAAAATACGGCAGCGACGGGGGGTGGTTTTTGCGCGGGGGGAGCAATGGCGAGGGGGAAGGAGAGGGTGCGGGGGGAAGAGGGGAGGGTAAAGGGTAGGGGATGGGAGGGGGGTGAGGGTTGGGGGGGGAGCAATGGTGAGGGGGAAGGGGAGGGCGCGGGGGGGAGAGGGGAGGGGGGCGAGGGGTGCTGAGAGTTCACACTCAACATCATGTGATCATGTGAGCATAGCACCATCACGTGATCATATGTACATAGCACTAACCTTATAGAGTGCTATAAAGGAAAGGGTTAGATCCCCTAACCCTAACCCTAAATGGGTTTGTATATATTCTATTTTTTCAACTAAATTTAGTGTACAGTTAGTCATTTGTGGTGTGCTCTCTAGCTGTGCCCTCTCTCCTCATCTCCACTCTTCTCCTCTCTCCTCTTCATATTTTGTCATGGTATTAGAGCTCCTTGCCTTCTGCTGAGGCATTGAGATCATTGTGAGAGAGATTGAGTGATTGTGAATTCTCTTGAGTGTTCTCCATGAGAGTTCACTTTCGGTGAGAGACTCCCATCTACTTTCATAGAATTTCCGTCATACAATTCCGTCCATGTGAGAGAGAGAGACTTCCATTGATTGAGAGGTCTTCAAAGGTTTTGTGAGAAAGATAGGGAGTGTCTTCTTCTTGCTTGAGAGAAAGAGAGTGATTCCTTCATAATATTTTGTTTTTTTCTTCCGTGAGAAAGAGATAGATCTCTCGTATGAAAAGGTGACACTATTGGGCTTCCTATGCTGTCGAGTTTTGGTTCAGCTTTGTTTCGTGGAGAAGTGGTAAAAGGAGGCAACTATAGCACCCCTCATGCATAGTTAGCCACCGAGCTCCTAGTCAAAGCTCAAGAACAAGCACGTTGACTACATGCCTACAACGAATAAGGCTCTCTATGCACAACCTTCTCAGCAAGGGCTCATCCACAGCTCACTGCATCGCGGGCTCATGGGCCATCTCCATCTCCAACAACCAAAGTCATTGTTTCTTCGCGCTCCAACCTTTGGAGGCTATGGCTCGGTGCTGCTACGCTTGGAGATTTGGAGGCTCCTTGTGCAGAGACTTAGTAGACAAGGTTGACACTCCATCGACTTGCAAACCCCCGCTCTTGGCAATGCCCGCTCCACCAAACATTCAGTGCCTCTCTATAGCTATAGCCTATGCTCCAACCGTGTTGCCACCTGCTCGACGGCTAGCTTCACCCGATGCGCACCAAACGACCAGTGGCTGCTCACAGCTGGCTGCTCACAGCAGACTCACACCAACGAAAGCTCCTCAGAACGACCAGGCCAACAACCTCTCCACCAATGCCAGAACTATTAAGCCATGGGCACTGGCTCTCCAACGATCGACCAGCAAAGTCAGCACATCTCCAATAAAGCCAAACGACTTCTGCTACAGCAACCGGCTCCTTACAACCCACAGCTTCTGCACGGCTTCTCTCAACGAACTACAAAGCGACTCCTACAAGCTAAGTGATGCCCATAACAATATGCCTTTCCATTGACAAATGTAACTTCAACAAGCCCTTGAACAACCGGCCTCACGGCAGCTCCATAGCCAGCTCCTTGCAGTCGACAAAGAAGACGATGGAATTTAAAAGATTCTGTCAAAATCTTCACAAGATTTCGGCCTCCCTATCTCCAACACGTGGAAAATAAGGGGCTACCCTTATCCCCTGATTGACCACACATTTGGTTAGAAATTTGACACATGGCAGTGACTGCCACATCATCACCTTATCCACACTATCACATCATCTGCCATGGTGGTAGCCACATCACCACTGTCACATCATCAATGACATGTCACCAATGCCATGTCATCTACCACGTCATTTGCTAACATCATCATCTTTGCCACCTCAGCTGTCCAGTAAGCACTGACCTCTGCAGGCACACACAATGCTCCACAGTCACTTCATGTGACCACTCCTACCACCTCAGCACAGGGCTCCACAGGCACACCTCTTGCTAGGCACAGTGCCACATCATCACTGCATGTGACCCAGAATGACACATCATCATTGAGCACCATTTGCACTCCTTTTGCCCCTCCACCTAGATCAAGTCGTATCTCTTGATCCAAGAAGAATTTGAGGGTGCTCCAAAAAGAAAAGTCGCTCATTTTTTTGTGCTCTACGTGCTCGTCACATCAAGCGCACATTTCGATGCAAGTTACACTCACATTTGAGCCTCGTCGACAAAACCACTTCCTTCATGCACATTGCCTCTACATCGACGCGTCTGACCAGCACTTAAAAAGAACAAAAGAAAAGGAATTATTTGTTGTTCTTTCATCGATCGACAGTTGATATAGATCTAGATCAGAGTAGACTAGATCACCATAGAGGGGACGCTTTGAATTTTCCCAAGTTGCCAATCTAAGCCATGCCCGAAATTCCCGACTAGTACCTACAGTCCATACGCTCACATACGGTTTCACATCATTACATTACCTGAAACCTTACGTTCATCAATTCAATGAGCAGTCTTCAGAGAGTACAGAGGCATTGTAGATTGTTTCAGTGGGTGGATAGCATTTGATTTCACACACACATGCCACCATTGTAAAGCCTATTCGGCTATCTCATAGCATCGTGCACATCATTTTAGCCTTGTAAAGCCTCTTGACTATTCTCGACATCATTGCCACAAGCCTTGTAATACATATCAGATTTTATATATTGCAGTTCTATCTTCACCAATGGTTCAAAGATTTCACTTGGCATAGACAGTGTATTTGTAGTTGATTCATACATAGATTTTCACGACACTTTTGAGTACATTTCTTGCACCATGTCTTGGACTAGCAACCTCAATCTAAAGGCATTTACTAAGTAAGACAACTCCAATTACGGTACATGGAAATACCGAATGGAGACCGTTCTTGTACTTCAAGACAAATGGGAGTACGTTGATGGGTCTACACCTAGACCATTGGATGATCGAGCCATCAATAGCTCTACTCCATCTGTTGTCACAGCACTAGCAATGGGATCTACAATGGCATCCATAGCTACACAAACAGTTTTCGCACCAGTAGCAAATCCTGCCATTGCCCGAGCTCAGGCAAAATGGGATAAGAAAGACAAGTACGCCTATCATCTGATCAAGCAAAATGTGCAAGATGTCATGCTAGGACAGCTCAACATATTCAAGACATCGAAAGAAGCATGGGATATGTTCACAGCTCTCTACGAGTCCAAGAACACATCTAGGATTCTCACACTGAGAAACCAAATCAACCAGAGTTTCTGCAACAGTAGTGAAACCAGTCATGCTTATGTACTCCGCATAAAAGACTACAACAATCAACTTACAGCAGTAAGAGAGACTATGAACCCTGCAGAAATGGTTCAAGTCATTCTAAATGGACTAGGAGAGGGATACGAGAATCTAGTCTAGAGTATTGCCATCCAACGGCAAATTCTAACACTGGAAGAACTTCAATCAATCCTACTTGGTGAAGAACTCAAGACTCAAGCTATTCAAGCATGTAAAGGTCATTCTAATGATCAGGCATTCACAGCTTCAGACAGAAGCAGAGGCAGAGGCAGAGGCAGAGGTAGAGGTAGATCATATCATAAAAGTGGTCATCATCAACAAAGCTTGAACCAAAATCAAAATCAGAATCAACATTAGCATCAGCATCATCTTCAGCAACATCAAAATCAGCAAAAGAGGAAATCATTCCAACCGAGGAAGATTTCAAGGACGAGTGAATGCATCCACCAACATGTCAAACATTCAGTGTAACTACTGTCACAAGTTTGGACACTATGAAAGAGATTGCCGCAAGAAGCAGTACGACCAAGGTGGTCAATACAGCAGTAATCGAGGGAATTCTCGAGGGAGAGGAAATCATCGTGGTGGACATTCTAGTCATTGTCATTTTGCAAATGAACATGGTAATATGTTTCTTGCAAGCGAGGAAATGCATCAGACTGATACAGTGTATCTAGACACTGATTTCAATCCTAAAGAGGATTGCAGCTATCAAGTTGACCAAGTGGAATAGGATCCTTGGTATATTGATAGTGGTGCATCATCTCACATGACAAATCATCAGGAATTGTTCACAGAAATGAAGCCATTAGAAGGTCATAAAAATGTCATCTACACAGCAGACAATACACCGAATCCAGTTCAAGGGACAGGTGTTATCCCTATGAACAATTTCATTGGTATGAAAGGATTGGTGAAAGATGTGCTCTATATTCCGAAGCTCAGCAAGAACCTCTTATCAGTAGGTCAAATTTACTACTTGACTTTCATCGATGACTACAGCAGATATTGTTGGGTTTACTTTCTGAAAGAGAAATCTGAAAGTTCTCTGAGTGGTTTTTTGCAAGCCAACAGGTGGTTTTGGAGGAAAAAGATGTTTTTGATGATTCCCATGTTCCTTTCGACGAGATTGAGAGTCCGAAATGACTTGCAGAGACAACCATTGCTTGCTTTTGGTGTCCATTGCACTTTGGGAGTTCAAAAACTCCTTCATTTTTAAATTTGGGATCATTTCATTGGATTTCTGACTCACTGTCTCTGCTTTAACGTTTTAGTGCCAGTGTGTTGGAACTCAAGTTTGAAGCAACCATTCACAGATCTATCAGTTTCGTCTTACTGAGGAGGTCCCAAAACTCATGCGTTGCTCATCATTTGCACTCCAGTGATGTTTACAAATAGGTCTATTTACAAAAACGTTTTTTAGTCCATGTGTTGGACCCGATGATTGGGACCATGATTTCCAAAACCATCTGTTCCATTGCATTTCGAAGGCCCAAAACCACTACCTGTCAGCTCTTACGTGATTCTATAGAGATTTGTAGAAGCTCTATCTCTTTGAGGCACCAAATCTTCTGTTTCTCTGTCAAAAATCCATTCAAAGGTTCAAACCTTTGAGTTTTGGATTACAGGTCAATTGCAAGGGTTGGGTCCCCATTTCCCATCCATTGGTTGGGATTTTGAAGTTTGAGTAGAAGAGAGATATTTGCATATTGTCTTGCTCAGTTCGATTATGCCATGACTCCCATGTTTTGAGGCATCCCAGGTTCTATTTTCACTAGTGATCATTGTCGTGGGACCATGATTTCTTGGATATACGTTATGCATATCACTTTGGCTACTGAGCCAATGCTTTACAAGCCATTTGGATGCATTGCGATCCTTGTTGGATGCACTGCTGATAAGCCTAGATTGCATTATGAGATGCTTTATTGATGGACGTTTAGCACACAGATGCTATTTTATGCTAAGGGAAAGCTTCAACACATTGCAATTGATGCACTCATTGTGCTATGCTCTCTTGGATGAGACATTATTCATCCTTATGCCCATGGGCAGTGTTTATGCTTGAGGCATTTGGCTCTTATTAGCATTGGGTTTGCCATTGTTTTGTCATTGCAGGTTGACATTTTCTTTTGGGCTAGATTTGCTCATATGGATGCATAGTACATGCACATGAGTCAGATGCATTTTGATGCTTTGAGCCTTGAGTTTTAGTGACACTATCCTTCATTAAGGCATACATATTTGGGTGCATCTGGTATTTGGTGTGATTTCTCTCTTACAAGTACTAGCATTTGGGATTTTGTTTCATTTGCATCATGGCATCCTCTTCCATGCTGAAAAGGAGTATTTCATCATTAAAAAATTTGATGGGACCAACTTTACTTTATGGAAAGAACAGATAAGGGATGTGCTTATTCAAAAGAAGTAGATTAAACCCTTGGCAGGGATCAGAGCTAAGCCTGCAGATATTTCTGAAGATGATCAGAATGAGTTGGATGCATTAGCAAAGTCTACTATTAGACTTCATCTTGCAGAGTCAGTCTATTTCACAGTAGTAAATGAGCAGACTACGAAAGATTTGTGGAACAAATTATGTGCCACTTATGAGAAGGAAACTACCTCTAATAAAGTTTACCTCATGAAGAGGCGGTTCGAGCTATAGATGAAGGAAGGGGTCTCCATTGCTTCTCACTTGAATGAATTCAATATTATTTTCAGCTAGCTTTAGGCTCAGAAGCTTAATTTTGATGCACAGACTAAGGCAATTTTCTTCTTGTGTTCTTTGCCATCCTCATGGGATACCTTCCGTACAGCTATTAGTAACTCTAGATCTGGTGGAGTACTAAAGTTTGATGATGTTGTGGGTAGCTTGTTGGCTGAGGAGATTAGGCATAATTCTATGGAAGGCAACAAGCAAGATGCAGCCTTAAATGTGCAAAGGGACAGATCACAGTTCAAGGGGAAGCCCCAAGAAAGAAATCTCGTAGCAAATCCAAGGCACGAGACATTTAGTGTTACCATTGTGGCAAGAAGGGCCACATGAAAAAGGATTGCTACAAGCTGAAAAGAGAGCAAAAGGATAAGAAAAATAATGCAAATTGGGGTGCAAATAAGAAGGAAGAGAGTCCAAGGGAGGACAAAGGAAATATGAAGATCGAGGAGATTAATGCAGTCTCACTGATAATAGTGGCAATGACATTCTCTTCATGACTAGTCTACCTACAGACTTGCTTCAATGATGCATATTCCCAGGATTGGATTTTGGATTCTGGTGCATCATTCCATGTTACTCCCCATAGGGAATGGTTCTCCACTTATGACAGTGGAAAAGACAGGTTGTGTGCATCTTGGAAATATCTATGCATGTGACATAGTGGGAGCAGGTGACATAAAGTTTTCTTTTGCAAATGGGTCTGCATTTGTTTTGAAAAATGTGAGACATGTCCCTAAGCTGACCAAGAGTCTCATCTAAATGGGTCAACTAGATGATGCTAGTTTTCATACTACTTTTGGCTTTTAGAGTTGAAAGGGTGCCAAGTGTGGGACTTTATATCCCTTACATATATCAGGGGTTTCTGACCATGTTGTTGCAATAACTGAGCAGCCAAGTACTTCTTTGTGGCATTGTAGGTTGGGACACATGATGCATATTCCCAGGATTGGATTTTGGATTTTAGTGCTTCATTCCATGTTACTCTCCCTAGGGAATGGTTCTCCACTTATGATAGTGGAAAGACAAGTTGTGTGCATCTTGGAAATAACTATGCATGTGACATTGTGGAGCAAGTGACATAAAGTTTTCTTCTACAAATGGGTCTGCATTTATTTTGAAAAATGTGAGACATGTGCATAAGCTAACCAAGAGTCTCATTTTAGTGGGTTAGATAGATGATGTTGCACCTTTGGCTTTCAAAGTTGGAAAATTCAGAAGGTCTCTATGGTTTTGGCAAGAGGTGCCAAGTGTGGGACATTGTATCCCTTACATGTATCATGCCCTGTCGGATCATGTTATTGCAATAATTGAGCAGCCAAGTACTTCTTTGTGGCATTGCACGTTGGGGCACATGAGCCAGAATGGAATGAGACTCTTATGCCGTTTGGGTTATGTACCGCATTCGAGTTTTTTTTACTTTGAATTTCGTGAGCATTGTCTCTATCGGAAGCAGACTAAATCAGCCCATAAAAGAAAGAGCTTAAAAGGCTTGATTTGGTGCATTCAGATGTATGTGGTCCCATGCCTACATGCTCATTAGGAAAGGCTGAATACTATGTGGCATTCATTGATGATGCAACTAGGAAAGGGTGGGCTTATGCTATGGCTCGAAAGAGCGTGTGTTCCAGGTATTTTAAAAATGGTTGGCTTTGGCTGAAAATCAGTCAAGTAGAACGCTTAAATGCCTACAGAGGACTGATAATGGTGGAGAGTATATCTCTCATGACTTTCAGCATTTCTGTAATACACGTGGGATTAAGAGGGATCTCACGTCTCCTCATACTCCAAAGTAGAATTCAATTGCAAGGTAGATAAACCTCACCATTCGGGAGAGGTTGCAATGTATGCTTTCCAATGCAAGTCTTTCTGGTGGTTTTTGAGCTGAGGCAATGAAGACTATAGTGCATGTGATTAACAGATCACCTAGTAAGAGTTTGGATGGTGGTATTCCTAGAGAAGCATGGAGTGGCAAGAAGCCCTCTTACTCTCATTTGCGTATATTTTGGTGTGAGGTATATGCACATGTGCCAAAAGAGCTTCGGAAGAAGCTAGGTCCTAAGTCTAGGAAATGCATCTTTCTGGGTTATGGTGAAAGTGGAGAGATGGGCTATCCTCTCTGGGATCCAGACACAAAGAAGATCATATGAAGTCATGATGTGGTCTTCAATGAGAAGAAGATGCATAAGACACCCATGAGGGATATGGAAATGAGGAGAATCACTTTCCAGGATGTGAATCCATCCGCATATGTTGATAGACAGCAAGCTACCCATGACCAAATGTGCAGGAAATGGTGGCCCCAAGTACTCCCACAGGTACACAATCAAGGGCAGATGATGGATCATCTATTGGTGGAAATGATAAACCAAATGTGGTTGATATGCAAGTGGGACAGCAAGCTCAAATGCCCTTGACAAGATCAGCAAGAGTGTCTAGACTGCCTGAGAGATTTGTTCCAGGGGAAGACTATGTGATGCTTACTGATTGCAGGGAGCCTTCTTGCTATAGGGAGGCTATGATGAACAAGGATCAACACAAGTGGGAGTATGCTATGAAATCCAAGATGAATTCACTCATGAAAAATAAGACTTGGTACTTGGTTTCTTTGCAACAATAAAAGAAAGCATTGCCATGTAAATGGGTCTACAAGATGAAGGTCACAGGTGAGGATGTGCCTAAGTGCAAGGCCCGTTTGGTTACTAGAGGCTTCAAGCAAGAGAAGGGTGTGGACTTTGATGATATCTTCTCTCCGGTTGTGAAGATGGCCACACTTAGATGCGTACTTAGACTTGTGGTAGCAGAGGATATGGAGCTTATGCAAATGGATGTCAAGACAACTTTCTTGCATGGGGATTTGCATGAGGAAATTTACATGGTACAACCAGAAGGCTTTGAAGAAAGGGGTAAAGAGAATTTGGTTTGCAAGCTGAAAAAGATTCTCTATGGCCTTAAGCAAGCGCCTAGAGAATGGTATCAGAAGTTTGATGCTTTCATCGGGCCCAGCATTTCAGAAGAAGTGAGATTTATCACTGCCTCTACACTAAAAGGGCTAAGGATAATATCCTAATACTCCTGGCACTTTATGTGGATGATATGCTATTGGCTAGCAAGTACACTTATGAGCTCGATGGATTGAAGACCAAGTTGCATGAGGCCTTTGACATGAAGGATTTGGAACCCACAGGTCATATTCCGGGTATGCGCATTACACGTGACCAGAGTAGGAAACTCCTTTGGCTTTCACAGAAGGAGTATGTTACAAAAGTGTTGCAGCATTTCAATATGGAGGGGGGGAAGGCAATATAAGTACTCCATTGCCTCCATATGTGAAACTAAGTCAGGCAGATAGTCCCAAATCAGATGAGGAGAGGGCCATGATGGCCAAGGTTCCTTATGCATCAGCAGTTGGGAGTCTTATGTATGCTATGATAGCTACTAGACTGAACATTGCATTTGCAGTGGGATTTGTTAGACGGTATATGGCTAATCTAGGAAAGAGGCATTGGGGATGCATTTAAGTGCATCATGAGGTACATGCAGGGGGTACCAAGGAGATGTATATCTACTTTGGTAGTAGAGGAGAGATGCGTGTACTTGGGTACATAGATTCAGAATATGTAGGACACGTGGATAGCAGGAGATCCACTTCTAGTTATGTGTTCACCTTTACACATGGTGCAATGTCGTGGATGTCTCACGCACAAAAGTGCGTTGCTTTGTCTACCACATAGGCCGAGTATGTTGTAGCCACAGAGGGTTACAAGGAGGCTATATGGCTTGATCAGCTAGTGGGAAATTTGGGGATTCATATAGGTGTACCGACATTGCATAGTGATTCCATGAGTGCTATTCAGCTAGCACGGAATTTGGTCTTTCATGCAAAGACCAAACACATTGAGGTAAGGTACCATTTCATCAGAGTGCTACTTGAGGACAAACGCATAGATTTTGTCAAGGTTCATACAAATGATAACCCTGCAGATATGCTGACAAAGAGTCTACCTAGTCAACAATTTGAGTATTGTCGTGTATTGATGGGTGTTGGATAGTATGTCCACTGGTTGTTCTCCCTTAAACGCACATTGACCTTCAAGTGGGAGGTTGTGGGAATTAAAGGCCACTCTACCTTAACTCTAGTTATGTACAATACTCAAAGACATATATATATGGATGACGTAGAAGATTAGGGTGTTCTACACCCACCAAAACCTGTGTGGCTCTCTCTTCTGGCTCTCCCTCTCTCTCACCTTCTTCTGTTCCACTTCCATTGTTAGGATCTCTTACATGTGATACATGTCTGCCATGTTTTATCCATTGCTACCATGGAGTCTTCTGCTTCTTGGAAGGGGATGTAAAGGAGGCACTGTTCATGGTAGAATCGTGTTGGGTCTTTATGTTGGTTGAAGTGAACAAATCATATTTTATTAGCTCCTTCTTTGCTTTGATTTGCTTTCCTTTGATTGTTTTGTATTTGCTTGCATATTCTGCTAGGCAGATGTTGTGCAATGCTTATTGTTGATTGGAGTACTTTTGGAAGATGTCCTCAAAGAAAATGTTTGTATCATGGTCAACTAGAGTTTGCAAAGTTGCCTTCCTTTTCAGTAGAATTGTTCTATCCTCTTTGAAGGTAGTGTTTATGAATGTGAATTACCATGCGAGCATGTTGTTATTGGCAGAGACAGTGCAATCTAGGCAGCTTGCTATGAGCTCAATTCTTGGGTGTTTATCAATGTGTTACATATCTTCTATAGGCGGTCGTATGTGCTGAGGTTGTTTCTAGTGCTGTGCTCGAATGCTTCTTTTAATGCTTTCGCTGTGGTTGTGTCTGTCTTCATCATGTATGATCTGCAATATGTTGTTGCACTATGAGGGTTTAGAATGAATTGTATGTCATTGTTTGCATCCCATAATGCTGCAAGTGTGGGGTTGAAGTTGTTTGTGTAGATATCCTTTGGTGCTCTCTTTAGTAGAACCAATGGCTTTTTGATGGAGCAGCGCAAGGTTTCCATGTACTCTCCCTCAGTTGTGTCCAAAACTGCCAGCGAGTCATCGAATGTAAGCGTAGCACCGTGCTCCAAGGTGTGTAATGTCATGTTGATTTTCCTTGACAGAGCTTTAAGATCAATGTCCTATAGGTGCTCGTTTGTAGTATGCATGTCCTTCGAGATGTTGGCTTAAGATCAATGTCTTATAGGTGCTCGTTTGTAGTTTCCTTGACTGAGCTTTAAGATCAATGTCCTATAGGTGCTCATTTATATCTAATGGAAGTAGTATGCATGTACTTCAAGATGGTGGCTTAGAGAAATCGTACTTGCATCTTTTCTTTGTATCTAGTGGAAGTAGTATGCATGTACTTAGAGATGGTGGCTTAGAGAAACCGTACTTGCATCTTTTGTTTGCCTTCTTGCAGCCCTTTCAGTGGTGGTGCGTCTAAGAACCATGCAAAGACTCCTCAAGTAAGCATCCATCAATGCAAATAAATGTGTCACTTCAGCTTCTGTTTGAAGTCTGATGATGTGCGAAGTGCTTCAGAGTCCCTATAACCTATCCTTGAGTTCAAGATTTGTTCAACATTTGTCTTTTGGCGCACATTTTTTGCACAGAGATGCTTCCCTTGCAATTGTGCCTTCTGCAATCGGACCCAGGTGGACGACAAGACTTTCAAGACAATGCATTATCTTCATAGTTTTGAAGAAAATATTTTCTATGTTGTGTGTGAATCTTCTATCGCAATGTAGCAACTCCCACTTTGCAATTGCTTGGTAATTATGGTCACATAGCTTGTGGTACATTCGTTGCTTGCCAAAGAACAATGTGTTGGGAAGCACATCTCCTCACAATGCATGTCTCTAAAGAGACCAAGTGGATGATTTCCCTTTGATGGTGCAATATGTGTGATAGAGTCGTTATAGTCAACAACTTGCTACTGCGAGGTATATAGACCATGTAGAAGTGTGTCTGTGTGCAATGTGTCATCAGATAAATCACTCATGGAAGTGCTAAGAATGGCCTCTTCTCACAATAGCTTGTGCATCAAATTAATGTGGTCAAGCCACTTGTCACACAGAGCTACATTGCTTTGAACGTATAGCAACATTGAGATAAGTTCATGGAGAGCTTTCATTGTTAGCATGGGACAAACTAATCCACTCATGTAACAACGTCTAAACTCCAACTTACACTTAATGCCAACCAACAACGAACCATCGTCACTTAAGAATCAAGGTAGTATGTGTTGTGCTCTCTCTACATCTGCCATGACACTAATTACACTACCTCACAAGCCGTATTGCCCCTCGTAGTTGAGCTCCCTATCCTAATAGACACCAACCGCGCTTTGACTGCATTTAGCTTTGAGACGTATATGGTTGGGCAGTTGGATTGCATCATTGGGCTTGCAACTAGGCACGGCAACTTGCCTCTGATGAGGGATTTTGCACATTTAGAGAAAGTCTCGCCTCTTCTTGGCACAATGTCTCATTGTTCACTTTGAATGCATGCTCGAGCATGGCAACCACAATGGGATTTGGAGTTTGCAGTTGTTTTTGAAGAAGAGATTTCTATAAGAAGTGCAAGGAGTGGAAGGGGTGTCAGTGATAAGCTTAAAATACTTCAAGCTTCCTTGTGGATGTGTTGCATCTCTCATTATGCTGCACTTGTGTGCAAAAGCCGGCCCAACCCCCCTTTGCTTTTCTCCACACATTCTATAGATTTTCATTTGCAATTGCTTCTCTGTCATGGCTGTCGTTGGACACAGTCTTTTAAATTCCATGGCAGTATCTTTGGCGCTCGACAATGCTCCTTCATCCAGTAGCTTATCCAAAATAGCGCAATCCCCGGGGAACCAATTCCCACTTTTGCATCGGTCCTGTGCAAGCATCACCCAAAGGAAGACGACGTATCCACTCTCTCGCATGTCAAATAGGAAGATAGTCTTAGGGCCAATCAAGTTGGATTTTGAAGAATATCTTATGCTTGTGGCTCTTCTAAGTTTTACGTAATTTCCTACCTCCAAATCCCAGTCGAAAGTTTGTGCAACACTAGGAATGTAGTTTAGCAGCAGCTCAGAATCAGATGTTGTTGCGAAGAAGTGTGAAATGGCCTCTTCTAATCTATCCCCATCAAAGTTGTAGTGATTCCCATGGAAAAAGGCTCCCCAAATTGATAATGTTGATGGTTTGCAAGCATGAATGTCTGCAACTACTATGGATTAGTCTTTGCTGTCAAGGTATCAACATCATATAAAGAATATGTTTTTATTTAATGGGAATGACTGAAAGAAAGACAATTCCACACCTGGCGTGCCTAGAGCCTGCGCATCAAGGTGTTCCATTGCAGGACAATGCATGAAATAGATATGAATTAGAAGAGTGGCATTGGTTTCAATGGCAATACTAGGAAGCCTTATATGTTTGTGCTATTTGAATATAGAGGCGGCTTTTTGCCTTCAAATTCTAATGGCTCATGTTTTTGAACTAAGGATGCATATAAAGAGGGAGGTTTCATTGCAACAATTCAAAATTAGTTTAGAGTTGTATGTTAGATTGCTCTACCAAGATATAACATTTGAAGAAAAAGAGTATATTCAAAAGGAAATCATATGCTGAATTATACTTGAAAAACATTTAGGTAGAATACAAAAAGTGATCAGAAAGCTATTTTAATATTCATATATCCTTGGATAGAAAAGTTAGTGTCAAAATTGAGTGGAAAGTCAGTTCAAACGTTTATAAGTAGTTAGGGATAAGGCATAGTACAAAAATTGCAGAAAGTAATGTATTTGTTGTTGCTTGGAGAGTCCAGTTAAAAAGTTAAGGGTTGCAAACATTCATGTCCTAAAAACTGACAATAATCTCTACTTTTGCAAAGCAGAATTTTTGCAAGAGAGGTAAGCTGATTCAAGCTCCCTGTGAGTCTCCCTCTGGCTGGAAGCCACCGACATGTCCCTATGGATTTATGGAAAAGGTCCCGACTTTTTTAAAGCTACTTAGTGTTACTTTTGCATTCAAGCAGCTATTTGCATAAAGAGAAAGGAAGGGCTCGTGCAACCCACGTATTTTGTCAACGTTGGTACCTTGAAGAATGACGTTCGTCTGTGAGCTGTCCCTTAAAGTAATCTTGGCTTGCAAGCTTGCTGACTGGTAATCGCAGTATGTTGTTTACACTCACTGTTTTGATTCTTGCCACCTTATCTTCACACTTTTACAGCTGCATGAAACCTGCCTGGAAAATGCCTCGATAAGTCTCTGTTTCAGCTCAGCAGTTGGCAGGGTTGTCAAGATAGTGCCGTCTAATATTGCAAGGGTGCTGCTCCTTTACTTCCAAACGCCTATGTTATGTGCCACGTAGAAAGCGCAACCCTTTTGTTGGAACTCGTTCACCATGTGATGGTACTCGTACCGCCACTCCAGCACAAATGACAGCTAGAATGACAAGAAAAGATACCTCCTCTAAGCAACAAGTAGAAATATTTTGCAAACAAAGTGAGCCAGAGCATGAGAATTTACTGTAGCAGATCAGTCGAAAGAGGTCCATCCACAATTGTGAGCTGTTCAAGTTGGTTTCCAGCACTCTTAGAACCAATGTCTATGTTTGCCACTGCAAAGGCAATTGTTGCCACTTCAATGGAAGGAGTGCCCACCTTAGGGAATGTTGCACAACATCAAGCACTCATGAATGGCACCGTAAGAGGTTGCAAGAAAGAAGCGTTGTGATAATTGGTAGATAGTCATCTTCTTGATCATTCCCGAAAATACCATCAGCAAGCATGCAAAAGCACAATCAAAACGTCACTACAAAAATCAGTTCAAACCATGTTGCATGCGAATATTCCTGCAAAATACAATACCGATGCAAAACGAAATAACAGGGATGCTTTCAAAGACTTGAAGCCTCTGTCAAAAACTTGCAATTTTGTGGCACGGTCGCTGCACCACGATCCTAAGATCGATTCGTTATAGTACAAAGGCCTCAAAGAAAGAAGACCATGTGAAGGGTTAGATCAGATGAAGATAGAGATTAGAACATCGAGGGACACCTCCATGCAAGCATGCAACACCGATTGAATAGAAACATCGAGGGACGCATCCACACAAGCATGCAACACCGATTGAATAGAAATGATTGGAGCAAGAAGCAGAACATTGGCTATAGAGAATCTATGAAACTAAAAACCATGCAGTCGATTTGCTCACCGTTTCGGCATAGAATTGAAATGATTTGCAGAAAAAATAACCATTTGGCTAAGGATTCGAACAACCTGACCACAGACAAGGAAATCGTACCTCACAGAGACTACTGCAAACGATTTTGAACTTGAAGCGACAAACATAGACAGGCCGCTGCACGACCCATACCGAGATGCAGAGGTGCTCACAGACCGCAATCAAGAAACGCCCTAAGGCTAAGAGAGACTGAGAGACGAGCCAAAGCAACAACAGATGGGAGCAAAGTCGCTGAGCAAGATAGAGAGCATGAAAGCATGGCGGTCCAGGAGGATGAAAGCATGGCAACCAAATCGCCCTCGTGCAACGGAAAAAAAAAAAACTTATACTACTTGAACTTAGGAAAACACAAATTAATGCTAGCCTCCTCCCTAGTTGCAAAGGATTGCCTTGTTCGCAAGTTGTGGATACCATATGCACATGTTTGGAATGAAATGCCCAATGATTTGGATAAATAGCTAGTTCATCTTACACAAGTCGATATCATGGAATTATTAATTCGGTTGTCAAAACCATTACCTCCCATGGTTTAAGTGGTAAAAGTCATGGTTTGTGAGACATGGTTTGGTAAGACTTGGTTCACGTATGTAGATTTGGAATCCATGGTTTCCATGTGATCAAGCCAGATTGGCTTAGCTCCATATAACCAAACTAAATAAATCTAATTCATACAATTCTGGATGACTTACTTCCCATCCAATCAAATTAGATGAAACTTAGTTCCCATCCAAGTGACCTAGGTGAAAATAGGCCTAGATTTCCACAATCAAAGGCACCCATAAACTAATTAGTCTCTTTTAGTTTAACTTTCAATGATTACCCATTTGCATGTAATTATTAATGGTTCCTATTTCTCATAAGTGTGTCCATTAACAAAGCTAGGCTATTGGTGTCTCCCAAAGCCTTTGCACATGTTTAGTGCAACATTAAACAAATGCTTTTCCTTTACTTGTGGAGCTTAGCTAAAGTAGAAAAGAGCACAAAAAGGCTTCCAAACCCAAAGAAAAAAGACAAAAACATACTTCTTTTTGCAACATATATTGGTTGTCACTTAAATTGCAAGATGCCTAATTTATATATTGCTTCCATCATAAATATGAAACACTCTATCACAAAGATCCTACTCCACTAGTTGGATGGCCTGCTCAAACTTCAAGTTTTCCTTCATCCATCTCGGGCTCCAAGAACTCTTTATCTCATTACTTGCCAGTCTTTCCTCACCCTCTAATCCATGGGCTACCAAGTGATCAATGTGGGCCTTCAATCCTTTGAAATAGTTATTAACCTCATAAGAGGGGACTTGATACTTGCAAGAGGAGACGCAATTCTCTTTTTTTAATATCCCATCTAGGAATTCCTTAGTGGTGTTAGCTTTTAAGCACTAACCAAAGAATTCTTCTCTCTTCATTCAATAAGAGAAAGGATTTTATAATAATGAGCTATATGCTCATGAAGGCAATTAAGCCACATCCGAACCAATGCGTCCTTCATAAAAGGGAGTACTTATCTTGGATCTCTATGTTGATGATCAAGAATGAGAATGCGATACGATGTTGAGAAATGCTTGAATTAAACAAGACCAACCAATGGTGCAGATGATGCAAGTGAGGAGGAAGGCGAAGGAGAGGACAAGGGTTCACAAGAGGGTGATGGCTTCACTAGTGAGTAGGTATAGAGGTATATAGGCTTCTCTATGTTAAGCAAGAACGAGAATGTGGTACGATGTTGAGAAATACTTGAATTAAACAAGAGGAACCAATGGTGGAGATGATGCAAGTGAGGAGGAAGGCGAAGGAGAGGACAAGGGTTCACAAGAGGGAGATGGCTTCACTGCTTCACTAGTGAGTAGGTATACAGGTCCTCCTCATTTCGAATCCCTCCTTGAGTAGCATGTAGCTACAATGGTGGATTCTTCTCGAGTCCTTTCCCTCTCGCTCTCATACATATACTTTTTTATGTAATGTCTCTAGCTATTTACTAAAATAAGCGTAGTCTCAAATACATTTTCCATTCTCTAGGATAAGTGGAATATTGTTTCCTTGCAATGAGACTACATTCTCTTAGTACTATCTTAGTCATCCTCGTCCGCCGCTCCAAGACACCCCAAGATGTGCTCATGCGTGTCTAAATCCAGTTTGAAGACACTCTTGCCCTTCTTTCGTTGTGGCACAAGTTGCATATGGGACTTAATAGCTCTTATTGGATGAGAGTACACAAATGTTTGTGGACTCTTGTGTAACATTTCGTAATTGCAACCTCTCTTGGATGTTTTTTTGTACCAAAAAGCTCTGACTTCTACATCCCACTTCTCATAGGTTGTTCCCCAATTATCCTTAAATGCTTCCTCAACCTTGTGCACTTAGTTTTTGTGGACTGCAACAGAAAGTATGGGTCATCTTCCTCGTTCTCCATAATTGACTCATAGGTTGTTCCCCAATTATCCTTAAATGCTTCCTCAACCTTGTGCACTTAGTTTTTGTGGACTGCAACAGAAAGTATGGGTCATCTTCCTCATTCTCCATAATTGACAGTGCAAACAGAAAACATATGGGGATGCTTCAATTGGATATCATAAATGCCAATTTTTTGAGAAAGGCTAGTCTAATGGGGAAGTTTGCTTCTTTTATTAAACTTTTTCTTGACGAAGGGACCCTTTTAAAAAAGACCCAAGTGAAAATGAACACAATAAATCTAGATTGGAATGAATCTTACACTCTGGTGGTGCAAGATCTAAGATCTCAAGTTTTGGAGCTCCTCATTTATGACTGAGAAAAGGCAAGAAAAGAGATCGATGTGTCTCTTAGCTTTTTTCTTTTGGCAACAGAATCAAATGCAAAATTGTGTCTCCTGGTATATGACAAATCCAATGGAGAGAAAGACATGTGCTATGTATGAAAATTTGTCTTCATGCCCAAAAGATCACATGTTGGATAGTGGTTATGTCACTCTCTCACTTTGTTTTTTGTATGTAGGTGGTCATACGTAGATCATTACTTATTCTCTATATTGTAAAATATGCTTAGGTGGCCAGACTTAGATCATTGCTTATTCTCTATATTGTAAAATACCCTGCACTTGCTATCCTCTACACTACATATTCTCTATATGCACTAGTATCAGTCCTTTGTATTGTGCAATGAATGTTCATTGTATTTCTCAATGTGTGTGCATGCATGTATAACCCACACTGTATAGCCACTTATACAATAGTACATATTGCACTTCCGCAAATTTGTCCCTCTCCTTAGTTTCTTTCTTCACCCTTTCCATGCCTTGGTCATGAGAAACATTTGAGTGTTGCAAGCTATGTTGTGATGAATATCTCATTGAGGAATGAATTCCCTTAGAATTTCTTTGTGTTGAGATGCTTTTCTTCTTTTTAGAAGTATAAAGGCTAACATGAAGTCTTCAATAAAGAATAAATCTCTTTCTTTATGTTTTCATTCAATTTTCTATGTTATTTACATGTTATTGAGTTCTAGTTTTTTGTCGTTCTTTCACTTAGTGTGCTTCTTCCTTGGATTTCAAGAAGCACAAAACATAGATTATGGAATGAGAAATTTTGCATGCTTTTGAAGGATTCATGAGTCTCTAGCAATCAATGGCATCTTGATAGCTCATAAGGGCTCTAAGTGATGTATCCTTGGCAAGTGAATAAAGCATCCTTTGGAACAGGGTTGCCCCATTTGGGCACCATAGTGCATGCCATGAGTAATTATTTTATTGCATAAGTTTCATGAGTTTCCTTCTACATTGCAATTCAATTCCATTTATGAAACGATTTACCATTTATGGGCACCATATTGTGTGCCATGAGTATTTATTTTGTTGCATATGTTTCATGAGTTTCCTTCTACATTGCAATTCAATTCCATTTATGAAACTATTTTCCTTATGGGCATGGTAAGCTCTTTGTGGAATTTTTTATCTTAAAGAAGAGACGACGATTATGTTTCAATTCTCATGTATGTAGGAGCATTTCCATATGCATACGTACATCCTGAAACATTACTCATGCATAACACGTGTGATATAACCGTGAATGCTTAGCTAAATAATGGTTTTATGAATTAATCACTTTCTGCATATTCAGGAATACTTCATATAAGCCGTGCAAGTTAAGGATGTACTAATTATGTTAGATTCACGTGCACCTCTAATCGTAGTTGGTAACTGAAGGTACTAGAGTGCAAAAGATCTTGTGCCTATGCTTGGATTCTAACTCTTTGGTTGAGTAATGGACATAGGGAGATGGGTGGCCAAGATGGCTTGGGATGAAGCAAAATTTTTTTCCTTCCCTCACATTTAGGGGATGGAGATGGCATGAAGGGGCTACCTAATCCATAACCTTGGTTTTCTATGAATACCGAGTCTCTTCTCATCTCTTTCCCTTTCACCACTTGCTTGATGGGTATTCTTTCCAAGGGAAGCAAGTAAGAAGACCCTCCATGAGATTGTGAAAGGAAAGGTTTTTTCTTTACATAATTGGAAAGAAATTCACAGGTTGAATGCTTCATGCATTTTATGTGGATTTCTGGAAGAGTTTGCTTAAAGTGACATCTCCACTAATACGTTGTCGTGCCGCTAAGAGGCACATGATAGGGAAATTATCATGCATGGACCATGTCCTCATTGCCCACTTGATGAGAGAACACCTTTTGGAGATGTGGAATATATGTCATGATGCACATTAATAAATTGACTATGTGTCTCTTTCTCCTTAAATCAACTTTCCACAAGTAGGCATCCATGCCACTAAAGAGGCACGTGATAGGGAATCCTATCATGCATGGACAATGTCCCTATTACATCTTGGTGAGAGAACTCCGTTTGGAGTTTTGGGCTTATCATGTGATATTCCTTAATGAAGTAACACAATACCTAGCCAAGACACCCAATTTCCCCATGATCACCTCCCATACATTGCATAGGAAGCTAATTTCTAGCTTTGGAAGACATACAAGAGCAAGTCCCTCCCAGCTAAATTACAAACATATAGAGATAGTTCCACTACTAGGAGATGGACATGCTAGCAGCTAATCTATCAATAGATGCATGAATATTAGAGGCCTTCCTACAAACACATCTCCTATGCACATGGGAGAAGTAGAGTAGTGCGCCAAATTTCTCCATTACACTTGCTAGATATGTACATCCTTCCAAAGCACATGCATGGTTGCCATCGGCAACTGCACAAAGCCCTATCTTCTAAAGCCCTTCCACCACTTAGCACAATGCGTGGTGGCTACACATGGCACAAAGATCAAGCAAGAGAAGCTTTCCAACATGCATTGATAATTGACTAATTATTTGGTTTGTTGTCTTACCCTTTGGGTGTAGATTGTTAATTTGAAAAGGTTCCTCAAATGATACGTTAGACCTTAGCGTTTAGGATATATTAAGAGAGTTGAAAAAGTGAATTATGAACTATTAAATTTAGTTGTTGATTTACCCTTAAAATGGTAGGTTGGACCTTAGGGTCTAGGGCATATCATGTCATGGATTTGTCTTTGACACACTTTGAGACATTTTAGAGGCACATGATGTACCATATCCCCTCATATATCCACCTTGGAGGCAAGGGCATAGTATGGTACAGTAGTCAACCTTTGGTGGATTTGCCATGTGTCATAAGAACATGTACCCAACACTTTGGAGTAGCCAATCAAGTTTTGACATCTTTTGTGTTCAAACCAGAGAAACAAAACACATTGAGCGGGCAAAAATTGCTCTCATTAAGAGCTAGTAAAGCACCAGAGTTGAGGATAAAAGTGCCATCTCATCCGTATGGTGCACTTGAAGAAAAAAGGGAGTCCCTCTACCCCTGAGAAAAACAATCCTCTTGGTAACAGTCTACTTAGGAAGGCCCGTGCATGCTCACCCAAATGGCCATCAAAGTGTGTACAGCAAATTCTAGCCAAAGTAAGTGAAGGGTGGACTAGAGCCTCAAGTAGTCTATAGCGGCAACTCCCCCCTTGTCGATAGTCCCATAAACATTGTGGCCCAATGGGAGATAAAGGAGGCTCTCATCCTACTACCATTTTTGGGGTTGAGAGATCTCCAAAGTGGTGAGGCAAATGAGGGGTGGGTACCCTCAGCAAGCAATTCTTATAAGGACACGTGGCACCATCTCATAGGTGGCCACTCACGTTCCTTGACATTTGTTAGAGCACAGTGGCTTTGACAACCCATGTTGTGTAGGTGCAAGTTGATGGTGTGCCTCCACACGACGGTGTAAACCAGGTGGTCTGCGATCTTTCACAATGACATGTGCCTAAGGTGACAATGGGGCACAGACCTCTGTGTCACATGTGGCGACAGTAGGGCACAAGCACTTGCATAACAGAGCAAGGCAAGCAAGTCCACTGCTCGCATAATTTGCACGACGATTGCATTGCAAACAGAAAACTAATTAATTAGCTAGTAAATTGGTAGACAGAGTTGAGACAATAGAAAAAGTAGATTTAAGAAAACCTACTAGTGTACAAATCATTGTTGACACATTGCTTACTATAGTAGCATGGATCCGAGCCCCCCACTTGGAAGACAATGGGCAATCCCTCCCTCGTGCTTGGATTGAGGGAGGATGTTAGAACCACTAAAGTGGCCTATGGGCAATCCAAGCCCAAGCGGTTGCCATGTGACAAGCCCCCCATTGTGGATAGTCCCACATACATTGTGGGCTAATTCTAAGGAAAGGATATAAGGCCTAAGGAGATCAAGGAGGCACCACTATCATTCTTGGGGTTTGACAGATCTTCGAAATGGCCATGCAGTTGAGGGGTGGGTACTCTCAACGACTCCCGTGAGGACATGTGGCACCATCTAATAGATGGTGACTCAAGTTCCTTGGCATTTTGATTAGGGACATTGTATCAATGCCACATAAGAGAGGGTTGAAACTATAGCTTCTTTCTGAAGCCTCAAGTGGCTACAACCCCACACAATTAATGATTAGGGCTTATTGTTTTATGATGTGGTTCATTCTTGGTAACTCTACTATTATAGCTTTAAGATGTGCCTCTCACCTTTCATTGTAGTACATTTTTTACTAGAAGTCACTGTGTGTCTGCATCTAATTAGGTGTCACAAAAAGTGAGGACTATGCCTATGAAGTCTCATCTTGGGAAGGCTTCTACTAGAGCTCTTCAAGAGCTCCTCTTGAGGAGGCTTACTTGCACATCTACAAAAACGATTTTGTAACATTCTTGAGGGCTCAACTTGAGGAAGTAAAGAAGGCTTGCTTGCAATATGACATAACTAAAACACATGCCAATTAACAATTCAGTTCAAAGCAAAGGGACACGTTGCAGGCATGTCACGAAAAGCATTAACCTACATACAAAAACCAACAAATAACCAATCAATACAACTAAATAACCAAGTCCAAACAAGCATAAGAGCTGCAACCCCCAAGTGAACTTAAAAAGGCGAGCATTAAAAGGCTTGTAAAGGAAACACAAAACAATGACAATGACACTCATGAGAAAAGCATGTGCAAAAGCATAACATCATACCATCAACAATGCCTTGTTGTTCCTCCATCTACGTCATGCCCAATAGCAAGCAAGTCCAACTAATTAGCCCAACCAAGAAAAAAGAGAAGGGGATGCAAACCAATACCAACAACACAAAGAGACACATCGACAACCAATCAATGCCATGCCTTTTGATTGTGTATAAGTGCCAAATCTATATTGTGCAGATGACGAATTTAATTGCAAACGAAGCACAATGTGCATAAAGCCACTATTTACATAGTGTGTTCAAAAGAGCATGTATACATGTACACGTGTCTCTGAAAAGGAGTGCATGTGCAAACTGCACATGTATGCACATGGTGTATGTGGGTGTTGCATTCCACCCGTGCATGTAAGCTGCCTAGACTAGATCTCATTTGAAAAAGACATGAAAGAAGTCTCGTCTCTAATGCAATACATTAACACAACTTATAAATAAAAGTGCATTCCCTAGAAAACAGTATAGAACTCGGAAAAACATTGAGCTAATAAATGCACTAATAAAGGAAAATGAAATATCAATGGATACAAAGTGAGACACACAATATCAATACTAAAGCGGGCTAGTGCCTCTTCCTACTAACAACCTTGAAGAGTACCACCATCCCACAAAACTTATTTTTGTAACAAACTTGTCACTAATTTTCATGCATCTTGGTGCTTTTCAAGATGTTGACAAAGTTCCGAGAAATAATTCATTGGATATCACATCATAATATGGGTTTTGCTTTCTTGATTGGATTTTGATTATGCTTCTCTCTACATTCTTGATCCAAGCCCTACTTGAAAAAGCCTCACTTTCATGGGTTTCAATCCCTTAGTTCCACTACCTAATATTGCTCTTCGACAGGCAAATTGTCCCAACTATATGTTGGCCTTCATATCAAAAATTGGAATTCAAATTTGCTTCTGTTGTACAGTTTGAGACCAAGTTTTGTTGGCCGTACAATAGCTCTTAAAACTCTAAAATAAGTATATCCAACACTAACGTAATTCCAAATCCCCTACCTCTTGACTTTTAATGATGCTTTAGTTCTTGAACTATTCAGCAGAGATTAACTTTGTCTGATGAAATGGTGCACGTAGTAGTACAATGTTTGCTGGCTTGTTTCATAATTTCCTATTTTCTGCTCACAAAAATTGTTTTGCTGATCTTCAATTTGAAATGGGAAGCATTGAAATTTCATTTCAAATGAGTTTCAGCCCATAAGCAGGTCTCCTGTGCACCAACCACACACTAAAAACCTTCAACTTCAAAAATACAAGCAGCAGTCTATACAGCACCTCAAATAACTCACCAAGCAAGTCAACATCACACGAGTCACTACCTTTGAGTGCCTTCTTGTACATCATGCACATTACAACTCGATTGTTCGCACATGAGCTTGATTACCAAATCCCAGAGGCTTCGGCAAAATGCTTTCATTTCACAATCCGGGCAGGATCCTGACAGCAATATTTACAGAGATAGAAAACAAATGTTCCAAACCACATTCAGAACTCTCAGCCATTCACACTGGTTGTTAAGTACTTGAGATACGTTGATTTGTACCTTCACTACATTTCATGAGTCATCTACTCTGTTCAACACGTTAGTCAGAGCACGTGTCAGCATCCTTAATGCATATGATCTCTTTGGCCACGTAAGTTGTCAGGAACTCCCACCCAAAAAAGCATATCCCCTCAAGGCTCACATGGTTCATAGCAAAGGCCCCTCCCAAAGGTGAAAACAGAACTTGCCATATCGTAGGGTGAAATTGTTAAAAACTACAACCGACCAGGTTGGTTACCAATAATGCAGAAAATTGTCCTGCTTCATATACTTACATTTAGTGAGAGTTCCATGCTCTTCATCCTTTGCAAAAGACTGCCTCATTACGATGAAAGAAGGCTTAAATGCGGGTGTTACAGAAACTAAGAAAACAGGAAATTGCTGTATTATGAACTAAGCTCTATGAACCCACAGAAAACCCGATTTGCAATACAAATCTAGTCTTTCAAGAAATTTCACACCTAAGCAGCTCAGATAAATTCCTGCACCTCATCCAGCATGTTTACATCTGAAGTGACAAAGCCAAGCATGTATTCCAATCCCCATTGTCCAATTGAGCTTGTCCCAGAGGCAATGCTTCCCATGTACATCTCACTGACTTCCAGGCAGATTATTGATTCCCTGAAACCTGCAAACACTGCGATAGCAAGCCAACTGGATGCCAGAACCAAAAGCAGCCGAGCAGCTCACCATATTTTGTTAGAGGCCCTTCGCAGTTGGCTATAGCCTGTCAAATTCATTGGAAACTTGCGCTGCCATGTCCACACACAAGAACATTCTGCCAGTTGCGCGAAATGGGAGATGAAAGCCATTGCTATTTGTGGTGTGCATAACCAATCCGCAATGATTGACTGACTAAAATCAGAGTGGTTAAAAAGAAACTCCAGCCATTGTCTCAAATATTGGGAGATTACGGATAACGATCTTGCTTCTGGGGACAAGCGGGAGCACTTCGAAGCATCTGCATTTGAAACCAGAAGAGGGATCCCGCACTTCGAAGCATCTGCATTTGAGACCAGAAGAGGGATGGATGGTAGAGATCAGTCTCTCTCTCTCTCTCTCTCTCTCTCTCTCTCTCTCACACACACACACCCCCCCCCCTCCTAGGGATGCTGGCCCAGCAGCTAGGCCCCTACAAAAAGGAAATCCTAGGGTGTAGCAGTTAGAAGTTGGCTAAATACATGCTTGCAACATAGCATAGCAAGCGATATATAAGAATTTCTCAGATTTCTGGATGTAAGAGCCACTATCATTTTAATAGTGGTCAACAATACAATAAATGCAATCAGAACTCAAGAAAGAGCTAGGTCAGATAAAATCTGATTAAAAAGGACAAAAGCTACCATGTCACAATACAAACAATTAAGTCTCTACGAAGTAGGTCAAGCCACACCAAGGAGGCCTTACTTCATGAATGGTGGTGGCATGCAAGACATTATCTCAGCCACCCTGGAGAAAGAGGGAAGAAGACAACGTCAAGAGCAACAAAAAGGCTAGGAGGGACTCCCTGCCAGCACAACCCCTCTTTTATTTCCTGGTTCATTGATAATCATATTGATAGAGCAGGAGTTTCATCCAAGGATACGAGCTTCATCATTTGATTAAATACACTTGAGACCAGGTAGAAGTCTCAAGAAGAGGGCTATGCTAGAGGACATTTTTATGGGTGAGGACCTGACCAAGATACAACTTGATCACCGAAAAGTACTGTGCTGTACTCAGACGAATAGCCAGAGGGCAGTTTATAGAACAGAGTCTGAGAGATCATCCTTTGTATGGCAGCATGGAATCCCTTATGGTTCTGTTTGGTCAACGTTAGATCGCCTGAATGCATGTATCTCAAGCCTTATTGACTGAACACATGCAAGCCCGAAATGGCAAATGCCAAAGGCTAGAGAACAACAAAATATTTCACCTACACATGAACCTATACAAACCGTAACCTTACCAAGATACAACTTGATCACAGAAAAGAACTGTGCCGGACTCAGACGCATAGCCAGAGGGCAGTTTACAGAACAGAGTTTGAGAGACCACCTTAGTTTGATGGCAGCAAGGAATCCCTTATGGTTCGGTGTGGTCAATGTTAGATCGCCTGAATGCATGTAGCACAAGCCATATTGACTGTAACATGTGCAAGCCCAATGCCAAAGGCTAGAGAGCAACAAAATATTTCACCTACACATGAACCTACACAACCCGTAACATTCATATTAAACCACATACACCAAGAGATTATGATAATCTAGCACTCCCCTCAAGAATTCGCCCCTTTGCAAAGCTTTGGTGAATAAATTTTTCAACTGAATTTCAAAGAAACTATGGATAGATCAAAGATCAGTCTACTTTCCAATTTGTATTGGTAGTAATCTTTGACCAACCATGACCTTTTGTTGGGGTAAAGGCACATTGCCACCCTTTAAAATGTTATGACCACTATGACTGTCTTAAGACAGTCATAGGGTGAATACCTAATCCTAATAAAACCTTTGAGTTTGTGGTGTGGCTCAACACATTCTTTTTACACACCCACACTCCTTGTGTCTCTGTCTCCTAATGTTCCACCCCTCTCTTTCCCTCACAAGTGGTATCAGAGCCTTTCTCTCCCTCTCACTCCGGTCTACCCCTCCCTCTCCCCTCGGGCCTCGTGCCCTTTGTCAGCAGGTGCGCGAGCGAGCGCAGCCAGCGCGCACAGCGCACAGGAGCAGCCGCGCGCAGCAGGCCCGCGACCAGCCATAGCTGCAGCAGGCAGCAGCTAGCTGCTACCAGCCTACCGGCGGCCGCAGCCTACCAGGCGGGCGCAGCCAGCGTGCGCCGCGCGCAGCACCGGCCGCGCGCAACCAGGCTGCACAGGCAGCTGGTCACGACCGCGACCAGCCGCGACAGGTACAGCCGGCCGTGCAGCTGTTAGCTGCCGGGCCGTGTGACCAGCAGCAGCCGGCTGCACACAGGCAGCCGACCTCCATCAGCGGACGCGTGCACGTACAGGTACAGCCGTACCGGCTGTACCCTCAGCCAGAATTTCGACATTTTTTTTTGGGGGATCCGTGCCCTCGCAAGTACAGGGTACAGCAGGTACTCTGTGCAGGCACACAGGTACTTGCAGGTACAGCAGGCACAGAAATTTTTTTTTGGGGAAGAAGGAAAAGAGTGAAGAGCACTCTGCTCTTTTGCGTGGTACATCCCAGTACGCGCAGGTACAAAGTACAACAAGGCTGTTTATACATTTCCCGAGGAAAACTTTTTTTGGGTACAACAAGTACTCTCATTGTCCCTCTTGCTAGGAGGTGACCAAGGCCACAGTGTGTGGTTGTTTGCACAATTTTTTGACGGGAGATCATATGCCTTGATTTTGCAGAGGGCTTTTATGCTTACACTGAGTGCAAATCTCAGTTTTCGCGTGACAATTTCATAGGGCTTTTGCCTGGAAGTGTATGCAGTGTATGCCTTGAGGCAGTGTGGAGCCAGGGTGCCCACATTGGTCTCGTTTTCCGCAGTGTATCAGTGACATTTCTTTGCAGGTCACATTTTGTGTACGGCACTTAGAAAATCTCAGTTGAGCCACGCTTGGCCAGGGCGCATCAAGTTTACTCGGTCCCTAACTGTCCATCGTTGACAGTGCTCAAAAGATTTTCTTTTCGGTGTTTGTACGTTGGGATCTGTGTTGCTACTGTGCACACAGGCAGTTTATGCATTACATTGTCAGGTGAAAGTGCCAGGAGAGCGCTGAATTTTGTATGCTACCTCATTGTTGAGGGTGTTTTTCACTTGGTACACGTGTCAAATCAAGGGGCTTTTGCCCAGATTGTGCTTGAGAGCACTTTGGTCACTGTGTAGAGACTTCAGATGTCTTTTATCCCCTTGACATAAGGGTGATTTGTTGGGATTTGTCCCGTGCTTTGTTGCAGGTTTGTGACAGGCTGAGGTGTTTGGATCCTTTTTTTTTTTTTTTTCAGTGGACAAAACAGTGTATGCCAAGTGGTTTATGCATATAAAATCAGTGCAATACCTCATCTGAGGTGGGAGAAGTGTCCAGGACAGCAGTGTTTTGTGCTTTGTGGAACAGCTGCAGCATTTTGTAGTTACTGTTTTATGCCTATTTGAGCACGGTACAGTGTGTCGGAAGGTACAATGACTGGAGGGAAAATTTCCTGTTTTGCTGCAGGTTTTTTGACAATAAAAAACAACTATTGTGAGTGCTCCTGGCTCTTGATAGAGCAGGTTTTCTGAGAAATCAGAATTTTATTTAGTCATTTTTTGACTGACAGGGAGTCAGGCACTTTCCTTGTCTAATATGGCATCAGGGGGAAGTGAATCCTCAATACTGAACATAAAGAAATTGGAAGGGGCACACAATTATGCATTATGGGCAGAACAGTGTTTGAATGTACTTATGCTAAAGAAGATTTCTAAGCCCATAAGGGTGAAGGGTGTCAAGCTATCTGGGAAGGCAGATGATGAGTGGGAGGAGCTTGATTTGTCCGCAAGGGCGGCTATCATGCTTACTCTCACTGATTCTCTTGTGTTCAATGTTCAGGCAAAAAAGACCTCTTATGGCCTATGGCAGAGGCTAGAAGAGTTGTATGCCCAAAAGAGTTCAGCCAGTAAGGTTTATTGGTTGAAGAAGCTTGTCGACCTTCGCATGAAGGAAGGTACAGCTATGACCTCACACTTGAGTGAGTTCAATGCCACCTTTACACAACTTATCGCACAGGGATTGAACCTTGATGAGGAGTTCAAGGCTACTTTCTTGTTGTGTACCCTCCCTGAGAGTTGGGACACTTTCAAGACCACTCTGTCAAATTCAAATGTCACTCTTATGTATGCTGATGTGGAGAGCTCTCTCCTTATGGAGGAGATGAGCAGGAAGAATAATATGGGCAGCAAGTCTTCCAATGCTTTGCAAGTACAGGAAAGGGGTAGGACTCAGCAGAAGGGGAGATCTACTGGCAAGTCCAAATCCCGCAGTCAGTCCCGTGGCAAAAAGGATATTGAATGCTTTTACTGTGGCAAGAAGGGACACGTGAAGTCTAAGTGCTTCAAGTTTATACGGGATCAGAAAGCCAAGAAGGCTGAGGCAAAGGATGCAGGCAGTGGAAGCAAAGGCAAAGGCAAGGCCAAGGGAGATGACACTGATGCAGTGAATGTTGCAGCAGAGGACAGTGACAGTGACAGACATGATGTATTATGTTCTTCTGCTGTAATTGCACATACATTGGTTGTTGATGGCCATGACATGCACACCTGGCTCTTGGATTCAGGTGCTTCTTTTCATGTTACGCCTCATAGGGAGTGGTTTACTTCCTACACAGGTACTCATGGAGTTGTTCACCTTGGGAACAACTATGCATGTCAGATTGCAGGGATTGGCAGTATACAGATAGTATTCCCTGACAAACGCATATTTATGCTTGATGGTGTTCGCCATGTGCCGCAAATCAAGAAAAATCTGATTAGCACTGGCTTGTTGGATGACAGTGGTTACCACACCACATTTGGGGATTCCAAATGGGTGATTACTGATGGCCAGGTTGTAGTGGCTGAGGGTTACAAGAGTGATACCTTGTACCCTCTTTATGTTTCCAGTGTAGGTAATCATGTTGTTGCCATAACCGAGCTGCCGAAGGTTTCATTGTGGCATAGCCGGTTGGGACACATGTCCGTTAAAGGAATGCAAGAACTGTCACGTTTGGGTTATCTGCCGTCTCTTTCTTTTTCAGATTTGCCTACTTGTGATCATTGCATTTTTGGAAAGCATTCTATGACTCCTCATAAGAGGAGAACTCCCCAGAATAGAGCACCGCTTGATCTAGTGCACACTGATTTGTGTGAGATGCCACAGCTATCACTAGGGGGTGCAAAGTATTTCATTACTTTTATTGATGATGCCGCACGCAAAGTGTGGGTCTATTTCTTGAAGCATAAGAGCGATGCCCTAGATGCTTTCAAGAAGTTTGTCGCTCAGGTTGAGAATCGGACAGGACGCAGGCTGAAATGCCTCAGATCCGATAATGGGGGTGAGTATGTGTCACATGCTTTTGTACAGTTCTGCGAAGCTAAGGGCATTAAATAGGAACTCACAGCCCCTCATAATGCATCTCAAAATGGTGTGAGCGAGCGGATGAATCGAACTATTCAGGAGAAAGTTCGATGTATGTTGTCTTATGCTGCATTGCCCCATGGCTTTTGGGCAGAAGCCGTGCAAACAGCAGTTCACCTAATCAACAGGTCGCCGAACAAGGCTTTGGAGTTGAAAGTGCCAGAGGAGGTGTGGTCTGGCAAGCCACCTTCATATAAGCACTTACGTGTGTTTGGCTGCGAGTGCTTTGCTCATGTACGCAAAGAACTGCGCACCAAACTGGAGCCAAAGTCTTTCAGATGCATCTTCATGGGTTACGGTGACGAAGGTCAAATGGGGTATAGGTTATGGGATCCTATCAAACGGAAGATTATACGCAGCAATGACGTCATCTTTAAAGAGGATTGTGTACACAGAGAACCCGTGCAACCTGTGGAATACAGGAGGGTTGTTTATGATGATGTCGGACAGCAAAGAATGCCCATTAATATGCAGCAGCAGGCTGCTGTAAATAACCCTGTTCAAGAGGGTATACAGGCTGAAAATCAGCCAGACAATTTTGCCAATGATGCACCACTGGATATGCCAGCAAATGGCGCTGTAGGACAGCCAAATATGGTGGTACAGCCACCCGTCACGCATGACGAACAGGCTAGACAGCAGCCTAATACGGAGCATTTTGTTAGGAGCACCCGTGTACAACGGCCTCCTGACAGGTTTGTTCCAGGAGCCAATAATGTGGCTGATTTTATCATGCTGACAGATTGTGGTGAGCCTTCCAGCTTCAGGGAAGCTATGGGAAGAACAGAGAAAAGGAAGTGGGAGAAAGCCATGCAGTCAGAAATGGACTCCTTACTTCATAATGATACATGGGACTTGGTGCAGCTACCTGCAGGCAGAAAGGTTTTGCCATGCAAGTGGGTTTACAAAGTCAAAGTGGATTCAAATGCTTTACCGAGGTATAAGGCCAGATTGGTTGCCAAGGGATTTAAGCAGGAGAAGGGCATTGACTTTGATGAGATCTTTTCCCCTGTAGTCAAGATGACTACTTTGAGAGCAGTGTTAGCTCTTGTTGCTCATGAGGACATGGATTTATGTCAGATGGATGTGAAGACTGCTTTTCTTCACGGAGATCTCCATGATGAGATCTACATGAGTCAGCCAGAGGGATATGCTGTTAAAGGAAAAGAGAAGCTTGTGTGTAAGCTCAAGAGGAGCTTGTATGGACTCAAGCAGGCACCAAGGGAATGGTACAAGAAGTTTGATGCCTTCATGCAGTCCCAAGGGTATCATAGGTGTGAGACCGATCACTGCTTGTACACCAAACGGGCAAAGGATGGCAGTTTGATGCTACTCATTCTATATGTGGATGACATGCTGATTGCCAGCAAATCTCAGCAGGAGATTAGTGCTTTGAAGAAGCAACTGCATAAGTCTTTTGACATGAAAGACTTGGGTGATGCAAACCATATTCTTGGTATGCGGATTATTCATGACAGGTCCAAGGGACTTTTGTTTCTGTCACAGGAAGAGTACATTGGCAAAGTACTGCAGAGGTTTAAAATGGAGGGGGGGAAGTCTATTAGTACCCCGTTGCCTCCACATTTAAAACTCAGCCGTAAGGACAGCCCTAGATCAGATGATGATAAGGCTGAGATGGCCAAGGTTCCGTATGCATCTGCAGTTGGTTCTTTGATGTATGCCATGGTTGCCACTCGTCCGGATATTGCTTTTGCGGTGGGAGTCATCAGCAGGTATATGGCAAATCCAGGCAAGCGGCACTGGGAAGCAGTGAAAGGCGTCTTGAGGTATCTCAAGGGTACCAAAGACTTGTGCATATGCTATGGTAGGCAGGATGCATTGGTGCATGGTTTTACAGATTCAGACTATGCAGGGAATGCATATAACCGGAAGTCTACTACCGGTTATATTTTCACATTTGCAGGAGGTCCTATATCATGGGTGTCTCGTTTGCAGAAATGCATTGCACTGTCAACCACTGAAGCTGAATATATTGCAGCCACTGAGGCTTGCAAGGAAGCAATATGGCTTACTCGGCCGGTGGGAGATTTGGGCATTACAGGAGATATGCTAGTTTTGCATTGTGATAGTCAGAGTGCTATCATGTTGGCAAAGAATCCAGTCTTTCATCAGAAGACCAAGCACATAGATGTGAAATACCATTTCATCAGGGAGGTACTGGAAGACAAGCGGCTTGAGCTTGTGAAGGTGCATACTGATGATAATCCTGCAGATTTGCTCACTAAGAGCTTGCCTACAGAGCGGTTTGCACATTGTCGCCGCATCATGGGATTAGGATGAGACCATTCTTATTTTATGGTCTTGTATACAGTAACTGTATATTGCTGTAATTTTTATTCTTTTCTCCCCTTTAGGCACATTGGCCTTTAGGTGGGAGGTTGTTGGGATAAAGGCACATTGCCACCCTTTAAAATGTTATGACCACTACGACTGTCTTAAGACAGTCATAGGGTGAATACCTAATCCTAATAAAACCTTTGAGTTTGTGGTGTGGCTCAACACATTTTTTTTACACACCCACACTCCTTGTGTCTCTGTCTCCTAACGTTCCACCCCTCTCTTTCCCACACCTTTTTCATTTTTTTTTAAACGTGGTGGGTCTCTTAATTGTCACAAATGATTGATTTATCTATACTTGCGATGATCGAAGATGAAAAGCAGCTGTCTTAAGCAAATAGCTCTTTTCTTGGGTTCTTGATAAGGTAAGTGTGGCTAGTTTGTTGCTTGTGACAAGACTATGTGATGGTATGACATACCTTTCATATACTGGAAGATTCTTTTCATTATTTTTCCGAGATCTTGGCGTAGATTTGAAATGAGTTGGACTACTAGATCAAATATAGATAGAAATTGTCTTATTTGGCACTTTTGGCGCATTTTATACTTCTAATAATGGACTTCATGGAAGAATCTTGCCATTTCAAAGAACAAAGAGCAATAGTTTGCACTTCATGGTGTTTTGACTTCATAAAATTTTCCATGCCCTATAACTTCCAGAGGTTGAATGAAGGTGCTGCTGCAGATCCGCACTCTCACAGGCCTTCTCCAGGCCCCCGACATACTTCAAAACAGTCCGTACCTGCTGATGTACCTGTCTGTACATGTGCTGGCATCATCCCTGCCTCATCGCAGCCCTCTTTGCTGGATACCCTTGGCAATTTGGCCCTCTCCACCCATGGACAGCCACGTGGCACTTCCGCCTCAGATCTGCCCTCCTGGTGATGCTACATCTGCCAGGTGAGAACTCTCTATTTGCTGCCCACATGGCAGCCTGTTTGCTGCCCATGTGGCAGCCCAAAAACCCTTTCTTTTTCTCTATGGTCCACCACCCTGATGCACTCCTAATTTGGGGGCTCTCTGCAGATGGGGAGATGATGTCTACGAATCCAACACACAGTTCTTACACCATTAGACTTTACCATCTTAGCATGATAGTGGCACCTTTCTATAGACGAATCAGCCACACCTGACGCCAACCTATGTGTACACCAAATGACACGAAGATGGAAGCTATTGCATAGGATGGACTCCACTACATGGAGTTATTTCACAATCCATAGGCTTTTCAAACAGATTTCTTGATAATTTTATGTCAGAACACTTTGTGGACACTGTTGGATTGATGACCACTGTTTGGCATCTTCTGGGGTGATGAATTCATTGCTGGTTATTGATTGAGGCTGTTGGATAATTTCTATTGGAGTACACGAACATTTCACGGTCTCTTACAATAGACTTAGATTGTGGGTTTGAGTTAGTAACTCTCTAACATCATTTTAATTTTTGACACCCCAAAAAGGAAAAGTGAGAATTCATCAAGTTGCTAAGCATCTAGCACTTCCTTCAACACAAAAACAAGACCTGCTCAAATTGTGATTTGTTGGGAACAGCTCAGATAGATTGTGATTTGATCCAGGGCCCTACTTATATGACGTCAAAACTCTTTCTGGACATTGTTGGATTCATGATAACAGTTTGGTTGTCACAAGGGCGTGAGTTTTGATGCTCACATGTGGCCTCGAACCCGGTAATCAAATGGTGAGGTCACAGGATGTGGGTGTGCAAGTTCCCCCTGGGCAATTGTGCCTTGGGGCCAACTGAAAGGTTTAGGGCCAAAAGGGGCCCAAAAACCTTAGGCCTTTCAAGTTGGTCATTGGTACACTTTTAAAAAGGCCCCACTAGAGGGGGCCTAGGGGCAAATGAAGCCCTTGGGGGAAACCCAAGGCATGGGCTGCCACGTGGCAAGCCCATGCAGACCCTTTTGGAAAGGAAGCCCAAGGAAGGCCTTGGGCAAGGAAGGATGGTGACGTAAGCTTACGGGGGAAAAGAGGAAGGCAGCCTGCGCAAGGAGAGAGGGTGAACAAGGAAGGATGGCAATGGCTGCTTGCGGGAGGCCGTACGGGTACAAAAGGCGTTGAATGCAGGCTGCACGGGCACCGAAAGGTTTCTCCTTCCTTGCTGAAGCCCTACGACAGTACGGATGGCTGCGCAGGTGATAATTGCAATACGGAGCATTAATTGCTGCTGGTACAAGTTGAGTACGGAGCATTGACTGCTGCTTGTACAGGCTGTGTACGGAGTAATAACTGCTGCTTGTACGGTCTGTGTACAGAGCGTATTAAATGCTGCACGTGCTGCTGGCCTTTGTACATACTGTTCACGGGCTAGTGAATGGAGAGAGAGCACGCTACGAACAGATGAGAATGAGCAGCCAGGTTGGCACTTCCGGCAGCTTGTAGTTCAAGGACGATAGGCTGATTTTCGCCTCGGGCTGTGTACTCACGTTTGGGAGGAGATAAATGCCATCTGCCAAGGAGTGAGCAAAGCAATGCCCAGCATGGTATATGCTTGGTAAGAAGAATGCACACAGAGGTTATGCTTGGGGGCCATGTTGGCCAATGAGCAGTGGGCTGAGTTTTTAAAGAGACGTGCTTGGCAGAGTGATCACAGTGAATGCTTGCAGATATGGTTTATGCTTCTGAGCATCGGGGGCAGCTCGGTTATGCTTTCACTCATTGTTTGGGTATCCTAGTGGATCAGTGAACAGTTGTGTTTGATTGGGGAGCGTGTGGCCTTGCTTGGCCTGTAAATAATGGCTCCCATGTTAAAATGCAGGTGTTTGCACTGAGTATGGACGCTTGTAGTCACATGGGTGTGATAGCAGAGCCCCACAGGGCTAATGTGTTGTGATACTAATGCCTCTGAGTGAGGGAAGAGCATTGAATGCTTGAGTTGGTACTAACTGTGTAATCTCTTTGAGGCACTCTTCAATTAATAAAGAAATACCGAAAGGGGCGCCAAGTCTTTGGGGCCAGTCTTTTTGAGCAAGAGCGCTCTAGCTCCCCCTATCTGTCTGTGGAGTGTTTGCTGAGTATTCTTTTGTGAAGGCTTTTGTTTGGTTAGTGTTTTACCACCCTCTTGTTAGCCTTAAGGCTGGTTTCATGGTTCCATTGCTAGGACATCACCATCTTTCTTAAGGAGGTGAGCCTGTGATTGTCTCTGGTGAAGTGTCGTTTGCTGTAATTCGATTACAGCGACAAAAAAATCAGCAAATATATCTTTAACACATAATGATGGGGATATGGAGGGGCAGTCCTCCCAGGATGAGCAAGAAGAGCAATCTATGCATGAGGGAGCCTTTCAGGATGACCAAAATGTTGACGCACAGCAAGTGGTAAATGCTTTTGGGGTGAGTGCCTCTCAGTCAAAAGGGTCAAAAGACCGAGGTTCCTTGAGTTTATGCATACTCCTTTGAGGTCCAAGGAGAGAAAGAAACATTCTCATTCAGCCTACTCAAAAACAGCCATTTGGAGTGAATCCATTGGATGGACAGCCTCCAGTAATGCCAAATGTATAGGGAGTTGCAGGGCAGCAGCCCTTTCAAGGTCCTGGTATGGTTATGCATGGCCAAGGGGCTGATTTTCAGAATCTAATTCAAAGGGCAGCAAGCTCTTCCCCAACCCTTTATGCATCCGGGGTATTTTTGGTGGGGGTTCAGTATTTCAAGCAATGGCTGGTCAAGTTAATGATGGTCAAGGAATGCTTGGAAATCACCCTGTTGGTTTACAGCCTGGGATGCAAGGGATGCAAGGCAATGTATGTGGGGAAATGCAGCCCGCAATGCCCAACATGATGTATGGCAATATTGGCATGCAGCCAGGAATGAAGGACAGGAACCTTTGAAGCTCCTACAAGTATGTTTGGTATGCCTGGGGCTGGTTTGGCAAACCCTCTAATGGGTGCATCCAACTTGTCCCATGCTGTCATAACATCTACCTCAAAGGTTACTGTCAACCAGGTAGCTGAAAACACTTGCTTCAACTGAACCCAACTCGTGGGTGCTCTATTTTGGAGCAGCAAATTTGTCCACCACTGTAGAGCATTCCCCTTCAAGAAGGTGGCTACCTTTCGCATTTTAGATGACTCAGTAAAGTTCCCTCCTGAGAAGGCTGCATCAAACTGCTGCACAAAAGTTAAATCCTTCAGCCTGTCCTGAGCCCCATTAAAGGTCCCCAACTTCACTGCTGCACCACCCTCTTTGTAATCTTTTACCTTCCCTTTGGGTGCCAGATTATCATACACAGGTGGCTGCAAAAATGGAGGTTCAATTGCATTCCCTCCAGCTTGTCCTGCATTACCACTAGCTCACAGTCATAACTTGGAAGAGTACAACAAAAAGTTTTGGAAAGCTCTCTTGCCAGTCAGCTCTTATAGGCATGTGCCCTTGTCAGAACAGATTGAAAAATCCTGTTGTGGGCTGCCAAAGGAAATCAGGGACTACTGTACTAAGCAAGGGTTACCAACATGTCTCAACTCATTGAGAATGCTACCACAGTTGATGCATTATTGTAAGATGTAGAAAACTCTTGCACGCCAAGCCTTGCAAAATCGAACACGCCTCTCAGTGGTCGCTCTAGAGCCTGGAGTCCCACGCTCCTAGGTGGAGCGTAGAGTGTAGATGATATCCTGCCAAATGGGGTGGAAACGGATGCTCACCCATCACGAGACTGCAACGAGCCACCCAAATGTTCCACGCAGTGATACTGGCTACCACCTCCCAAACATTGTCCTCCAAAAGATAAAGGAAAGCTAGGCTATCAGGAGGGACTGCCTCATGGAGCGCTATCCTCTGAATGCTCTGACCCTGTATCCAGTAGGCTAGGGAGATCTCATCAATCTGGAACGCGTGTCCTCCCTCAGTCAACCAGGCCACCATCTCCCAGGTGTAGTCCCTCTGAAGACTTTGCATACGGGTCATGATCCTGAGGGCTCCCATCCAGATCCTCGCTGCTCTGCGACAGCTCCAAAGGCAATGCGGAATCATCTCCAGGAAACCACCAGAGCAACAATGGCACTGCCCCTCCACTCAAATCTTCTCCAATGATAGGCCAGGTTCTAATTCGTTGTCACGTGAGGAAAGGAAAGCCTTGATGGAGGCTAACAAATGCTTTCACTGTAAAGAAGAGGGCCATATGGCACGCGATTGCCCAAAACGTAAGCAAAAAGGGAAAGTGAATGATAGGGAAGAGCAAAGAGGCAAGAAGCCTAAACCATCTGTAGGATTAATGCCTGATGTTATCAGTGAGCAGCCTAATGATGATGCTACAGAGCTTTGCAGGGCATGGGACAAAGCCAAGGATCAGATGACATTGATTTTCTTTGACCCACGTGCTCGTGCAAATTTTATTTCTCCTGAATTGGCAGGCAAACTTGGAATCTATGCTTAGGAGATGGGACCTATGAGTGAAGCAGGATTGGCTTGTCCTAGCTTTGTCACTCCGATTACCCCTATCATTGGAAAGCTCTGATTTCATATACAGAGCTTTGTGGACAGCGAGGAGTTTTATATAATGCCTCTTGAGGGCTGTGATGTTTTGCTGGGAATGCCTTGGTGTCACATGGTACATGCTTTGGTGGACACATATAATCGGAAGATCTCCCTGGAACATAGAGGGAAGAAGCATATTTTGGATGTCAAACTAGAGGGAGACTCAGTCCCTGTTGTATCTACTTCCGCTATATGCTCAGTAATGAAACAACATATTTCTGCGTACTTAGTTTTTGCAAAGGATACTAGGTCTGATGATCCACAATTTGTAATATCTAAGCTTGATTAAGGGTAGACAGGTTTCCTAAATCAGTTTAGAGAATGTTTTTTTGACTCGTTGCCGGGTGAACTTCCACCTGACAGGCCTGAAGATCATGCAATTGATATAGTGCCAAGCAGTAGTCCACCAAACAGGGCACCTTACAGGGTCAGTGCAGCTCAGCAAGAAGTAATCATGAGCCAAGTGAAGGACCTTTTGGATAAGGGGCTGATTCAACCAAGTTCTTCCGCTTACTGTTCACTGATTTTGTTGGTGCAAAAGAGTGATGGTTCTTGGAAAATGTGCATTGATAATTGTGCACTCAACAAGATAACCATAAAAAACAGATTTCCAATTCCAAGGATTGATGATATCCTGGATAGATTGGAAGGGTCAGCCATTTTCAGTTGCATAGATCTCAAGAGTGGGTATCATTAAATATGCATTCGCCCAAAGGATGTGTCCAAGACAGCTTTCAAGACTAGCTTTGGGTTGTATGAGTCTTAGCTATGCCATTTGGGCTTACGAATGCTCCTTCCACTTTTAATCGGATGATGGATAGAATCTTCCATGACATAGGGCTTTTGTGGGCACTTTCTTTGATGACATGATTGTGTACTCAAAAGATGAGGCAGAGCACAGGAAGCATCTGGCAATTGTGTTTGCAGAACTCAGCAAGCATAGGCTGATTGTAAATGCAAAGAAAAGAGAATTCTTTATGCCTGAGATTCCCTTTTTGGGGCACATTATCTCAAAGGATGGGGTGCGCCTGGATCCCGCGAAGATTGAAGCAATTCGCACCTGGCCACAGCTTAAGAATTTGCACGAAGTACGAAGCTTTTTGGCTCATGCTTGTACTACACGCGATTTATACGCCATTTTGCTGAAATTGCTTCACCACTCTATGCTGTGCAAAAGGGAGCATCCTTCGTGTGGGCTGAAAAACAAATTGCAGCATTTGAGATGCTAAAAGAAAAGCTTACCACAGAGCCAATATTGATCTTACCAGATCTTCGAAAAGCTTTTCACGTCCAAGCCGATGCATGTGGAAAGAATGGCCTTGGAGCAATCATTATCCTGGAAGGACAAGTAGTGAAGGACGGGTAGTGGCCTATGAGAGTAGAATTCTGCAGGATGATGAAAGACATATGGGCATTTATGAGAAGGAATTGCTGGCTGTAATTCATGCCCTTGCTACATGGAAGCACTATTTGCTTGGGGCTGATTTCACAGTGCAGACAGATCATCAATCTTTGAGATATTTCCTTACTCAGACGAAGTTATTTGAGAAGCATATGCGATGGGCCAATTTCTTATCCATATTTCACTTTCAGCTACTGCATGTGGAAGGTAAAAAGAATGTGGTGGCCGATGCATTGTCAAGGAAGCCTCAGGTTTCTGCAGTAACCATTGCTTACCACAATGAGTTGGATGCAATGAAGGACAAGTATGCTCATGATGAGGATTTCTCAAGGATTTATGACCAGATGTCTAATGATCAGCAGCATGACCATTATACTCTTAAAGATGGCTTCATTATGATGCATGGACGCCTTTGTATCACAAAGCAACTAAGGTCAAAGGTTATAATAGAAAGTCATTCTCCACTGTATGCAGGACATAGAGGCATTGATGCTACGGTTAAAGCAGTGGAACACTTTTTCCATTGGCTAGCTTTGAGAAGGGATGTGGATGCCTTGGTCAGAACATGCATCACTTTTTCTATTGGCCAGCTTTGAGACGGGATGTGGATGCCTTTGTCAGAACATGCATCATCTGCCAAAAGGTCAAGTTTGACAGGCAGAAGACCACTGGATTGTTGCAGCCATTGCCAATGCCAGATAGACCGTACGAGAGCATTGCCATGGATTTTATATTCGATCTTCCTAGGACGCCTATGGGGAATGATGGTCTCTGGACTATTATATGCCGGTTCAGTAAGCGAGCAAACTTCATCCAATAAGGAAGAAAATTACAACAGATCATATGGCAAAGTTGTTCATGCAGAACATTTTCAAATACCATGGGATGCCTCAATCTACGTAAGTGACAAAGATCCGCGCATGACGAGTCTCTTTTGGAGAGGGCTCTTCGAAAATATGGGCACTACGCCGAGATTTTCATCTTCTTTTCATCCTCAGTCAGATGGGCAGTCCGAAGAGGCTAATTTGACTGCTCTTGATTTGCTGAAATGCTGTGTCTGAGCATAAGACACAATGGGAGCAGTGTCTACCCTTAGTAGAATTTGCTTACAACAATACTGTGCATACTTCCACTGGGAAAGCTCCTTTTGAAATAGTGGAAGGAGGTAGGAAAGTTCCACCTATCTTGCATACAAAGGATAAGATTTTTGAAGCTGATAGGTATGTTGAAAGCATGGATGTGGCATATAAGAAGGTGGAGCAGGCTCTCCAGAAGACTCAGGCAAAGCAAAAGAAGGCAGCTGATCGTCACTGTCGTGAATTAATATTTAATGAAGGTGATTGGGTTCTTTTGCGCTTTGAAAAGGCAAGGCTGAAAAAGAAAAGGGGTAGGGACCGGTTGTTTCCCAAACTCAGCATGAGATATTATGGGCCTTTTCACGTTTCAGAAAAGCTAAGTGATGTAGCTTACAGGTTGAAGCTACCCGATCACTGAAGAATTCACAATGCTTTCCATGTGAGTCTCTTTAAACCTTTCAAGGGTGATCGGCCAGAGGATATGCCTAATGAGTTGCAACCAGAGGTTGAGGAATTGAATGAGATCCTAGTTCCAGAGCAGATTTTGGCACATAAGGAAAAGAAGATCAGAGGTAGAGTTTCCCACCGCTACTTGGTAAAATTCAGAAATTATTCTCCCTTGCATGCAAAGTGGTTGGAAGAGGATCATCTGGTAGATACACCTCAGTTATTACAGCTCTATCTAGATGCTTTCATCTTGAGCTGACTTTAGTTCTGGCTCCTTCAGGCTCAGCAGAGCATAGGTCTGGAGCATTGGCTGATGCTCAAGAGAGGGGTAGTACCTCTGTCTCTATGTTACAGACATGCTCAGATATCTAGGTCACTTGGTGACATTGTTTGTTTCGGTACTGCTTGCTGACAGTATATCTGCCTTGGGACTTCTATGATCAGTGTACTAGTCACTATGAGCAGGTTTTTGCAGTTGATATTGATATCCTAGGTTCTGAACAATACATGCTTTCACGATGGTATATTCACATGTATTTCAGTTATTGCATATCCTTGTAACATTCACATGCAATCGAGGTCGATTGTCATGTTTCAAGAGAGGGGTATGTCACGAGGGTGTGAGTTTTGATGCTCACGTGTGGCCTCGACCCCGGTAATCAAATGGGGAGGTCACAAGATGTGGGTGTGCAAGTTTCCCCTAGGCAATTGTGCCTTGGGGGCAACTAAAGGTTTAGGGCCAAAAGGGGCCCAAAAATCTTAGGCCTTTCAAGTTGGTCATTGGTACGCTTTTAAAAAGGCCCCACTAGAGGGGGCCTAGGGGCAAATGAAGCCCTTGGGGGCCACCCAAGGCATGGGCTGCCACGTTGCAAGCCCATGTAGACACTTTTGGAAAGGAAGCCCAAGGAGGGAGAGTCCTTTATAGAGGGGAGGGACATGGATATGGGAAACACTGCAAAATCTAGCTTTGGCAAAGATGAAAAAGACTAACTCAGGATGCATATGAAGAAAACATGTCTATGGATCTATTTGTCTTGCTGAAAGTGTTTTGTGGTAGCGTTTTGAAGACTACATGCAAACTATGGAAACCTAATGCAATGAAACATCAGAGAGAACTTCAGACAATCAAACTGTTTCTCCTACAAAATGCTGTATAGCTTATCCTATTGTAGGTCATGTTAGGATGCATGCATTAACATCTAACAACTCACGTTCCCTGCTCCCCCTGACACACTCCCTGCATACTCCTCTCTTCTGCTACTCTGCCTACATCTCCAGCCTCTCCTCCACCCCCGTTTCCCGCCTAATGAATTCGTCAAGAATATGGAGTCTTCTTTGAAATCCTTAAGCTTGCAGGTCTTGTCTACATCTGAGGATATTTGCCTTTTTTCAAATGCATAGGAGAGTATGCCCTGGATCCTCTTAATAAGAAAGAAAGCTGAAGACAACACCTTTCATCTCTAGGAGCCTGGATAGAAGACCCGACAACTTTGCCTTATTCATCCACTTCAGAATAGACCCTGTGTATAGGACAAATAAGGCAAAGGGCCTCCCAGTCCAAGATTGCAGTACAGACTGACAAAATCATTACATGCTCACAACCATACATCCTTTTGAGAGACTAAGCAGTTCAGGCCCTAGCAAAGATAGCCTAGGTAGTCAAACAAAAGAACAACACAGCCAGTTGAAGAATTTGCAAACCAGAAATACATCAACAGACCTTGAAACAAGAAAGGTTGTTTAAGAAAACCATTTGTTAGAAAAACGAGCTTTGCATGGGTGTAGCTATCTACAAACTAGAAATATGGCAGAGATTGCAATCATAAAAAGTAAAGAAAGCCTAAGTAATCAAACAAGAACAACAGTTGGAGAAGCAGCAAAATAGAATAGCTTAGAACAAGAAAGGTTGGATAAGAAAACAACTTTTTCAAAAAAAAACCAAGCATTACATTGTTGAAGAAACCCCAATCGCAAGGCAAGGGATGTCACCTCACTTGAAAGGATGTATATGAGTTGGCATCACAACAGCTTCATGTAGACAATTGACATGCCTGCTGACCCATTACAGAAGTATCTGTGGAATGAACATTGAAGTTACACACAAACATGCTCAATAATGGAGACATTACTCATGCAATGCAATGGAAAATCAGAGAGAACTACAGACATCAGTTAACTGATTGTGCAAGTTAAAAAACATTTGCATTAACCTGGTCAACATAACATCCCCACCCTTGAACTGTTTCCTTAAAAATGTTTTATAACACATCACATTGTAGGTGTCATGTTAGGAGGCATGCATTAACATTTAGCAAATCTCATTCCCTTCTCCCCCTGACACACTCCCTGCATACTCACATCTTCTGCTACTCTCTGCCTGTATTGCCCATCCCCCTTTCAGCCTGAAGAATTCATGGACTCTTCTTTCAAGTCCTTGAGCATGCAGGTCTTGCCTACACCTGAGGAAATTTACTCTTCCAAATTCACAAGGGAGTACGCCCTGGATCCTTAATGAGAAAGAAATCAGAAGAAGACACTTTTCATCTCTAGGCGCCACCAATTCAAAACACAGAGTCTGCATATAGGATGAATAGGAACAGAGGGCCTCCCAATCCAAGATTGCAAAACAGACTGACAACATCCTTAAAAATTACAACCAAACATCCGTTTGACTAGCCCATTGTGAGACTACACAGTTGAGGCCCTAGCAAGCCTAGAAACACAGCAATCAGACCTTGGAACAAGAAAGGTTGGTTAAAAAACCATTTATTAGGAAAACCAAGCATTGCATGGGTCCTCTGTCTGCAAACAAGAAATATGGCAAAGATTGCCATTAAAAAGACTGAAGAAAGCCTAAGTCATTAAGTAAAACACAACAGTTAGAGAATATGCAAATTAGAATAACTTAGAACAAGAAAGGTTGGAAAAGAGAATGGTTAATTTTAAAAAAGCCTAGCATTGCATGGGTGCAGCTACCTACAAATCCAAAGCCACAAGGCAAGGAATGTCACCTCACTTGAAAGGCTATATATGAGTTGGCATCAAAACAGCTTCACGTACACAATTGGCATGCCTGCTGACCCATCACTGAAGTATTTGTGGAATGAAATTACGCACAGACATGCTCGATTGTGGAGACACTCTCCCGCTCATGCTACCACCCATTTCTCCACTGCTCATGGCAGCAGCAGGAATGTGTCTCCAATCAGGCTGCTTTCCATCTAAGGCATATGCATGTTCCATGGAAGTCATACCAAGCTGACCAAAATGCCCAACAGCAGGAGGAAATGGATTTGTATACGCTAGCATAGATTGCTGACCCTGTACCTGTGGAATCCCACCCACTGGACTAATAATAGGTCCTGGGAATTTTGACAGCACTCCACCACCAGAGAGCCGCTGTTGCCATCCTTTCATAACAACTGGTCTTACAGCTACAAATCCTGGTTCCAAGAGCCACCCCTGTCTGTATGTGTGTGAAAAAGGCAAACCTTGTTCGCATGGAGCAACTGGAAAAATTGGTCTACCAAACATGGTGCCCATCTGTACACAAAAATAAGGAGAACCTGGTAGACTGGGGACCATAAGTCCAGAGGACCCTTGCACAAGAATGGGAGGAGCTGTAGACACCGACGATAGAGCTGCCTGCACCGACATATCTCTAGGTATGGTAGGATCTTCCTTCATTGAAGCTTGTAAAAATACTGGCCTCACCATTGGAACTCCTGAAAATAAAAATTTCCCTGTAAGGACATAAGCTTTGCACCCATAGCATCCAGGGTCTTTGCAGGGTAGTGGTGGGGGGGGGGGGGGGGTGAGTTTTGCGGTGGGGGTGTGGGTGTTAAGAAGGGAAAACGGGCGGGGGTTAAGAGAAAGTTTTTAAAAAGTCAAAACCTGTAAAAGGCTATTCGTTCATAAGACTAGAATATATCCAATGTTACAAATTAAATTTTTTATAAACAAGCGAAAGAGCAAAGGAAAAAGGCAGTAACAGAAATAACTTAATAAGCATATGCTAATGTTCCAAGAATAAGCTGCCATGTGGGTCAAAAGCTCTAAAAGGATATACCTTTGTAAGACTAGAATATATCCAATCGTACAAATTCAGATTTTTGTTGTTCTAAAGTCCAAATTTCTAACAAAGAAAATAAAAGAGAAAATGAAAGAGAAGAAAAATGAGGTAACAAATTTTTTTTGAAAAACAAAAGGTAGACATACTTAACAAGCAAAGCAACGCTTATGTCGTCATCAGTGCCCAAGCATAAGCAGCTATACCGGGTTTCTAAAGACCTGCAGAGTCTCTTGGCAAACCCATTGCTTACAAAATACGTCAAAAGCTCTAAAAGGATGCCCAAAAACCTCATAAGACATGATTCACATATCACCCAACCCATTACCATGTACCTCACCACTTAGCCCTGTAAAGACCTAAGCTTTGCACCAATAGCATTCAGGGTATTGGCTGGGGGGTTGGTGGTGGCGGTTTGAGGGGGGGGCGTAAAGAAAGTCAAAAGCTTTAAAAGGATGCCGAAGAGCCTCACAAGATATGATTCACATCACCCAACCCTTATACCTAGATGAATCCAGGAACATTCCCAAACTCATCCTCTAGAAACACAACATAGTGCAGTTTCAATCTCACGAGAGTCACTCATAAGATTGAAAACCATAAACTCCATCATGCATAGCAGGGACTAGCTACTATGGCATCCCCACTGACGTCATCAGCACCCAACAGTGGGTGTAGACCATAGTATAAAAGTATGCTCTCACACATACAAATCCACACACCCACACATACTTGAGCATCCATTTATACAAAGTCTTCGTACTGAGTTTCTATCAGCACTCCGGAGGTGAAGGGCAAACTCAGCCATGACGAAGGCTAGCACTAAAGAAGAAGGCTAATCAAAAAGTAGTCCAAATCTCTTCATTCAAGCTAAAACTGCTTGTGAAGTCTAAACGATTTCATTTTAGTCTCTCCCAAACGAGCATCTAAATCTAAATCTATGCACCCAACCCTTACGCATGTTCCTCACCACTTAGCAATCAGCCTGCACAGCACAGCTCCAACCTAAAAACAAGAAAATTCAAGCTGAAATCAGGTCATTACCCAATGATACTGCGTAGGAGTTAAACATAGGAGACTGGCCAGCCCAAGCTATATTCCTTAACTCACTGCTGTCAATCGCAGTAACAGCCACAGCAGATGCAGCCAATTCAACTTCCGCCTCAGGATCAACCATTGCTTTTGGTCTGTCATCATCCACCACTGTCTGTTTAGGTTTCTGAAGAAAAGAAGCATCATCACCCAGCCCTAGGGTAGGCCTGGCACGACTATTTAAATCGACACCATCGTGAGAACCTTCGAGGCCTGACAGCAAAGATGACTCAGCTCCGACATAAGAGAAGAGCAGCAGACTGCTGGCAGGCCGGATTGTTGGTGCTGTGGCAGCCCCTACAAACAAACCAAAACGTTGATTGCATTACAAGCTGCAAGAATGTGTCCTTTCTTTGAGCACACGAGCTTGTAAATGATTCATATTTCATAACCTTTACCCTAACACATCCAAAGTTCTCTCCACTAACAGAAGAGGGAGTGGGACCTGTTACTGCAACAGACGTTCTCTCCTCTGGAATCTGTGAAGACTGTAAAATTCCTTGTTCAGATAAGCTAATATTTTTCTCAGTTTGTTGAGGCTGCAGAGATATTTGATCGCCAAAGCACAATGGTTTCATGGCTTCTTCAAGCTGAATCTGTGTCAAGCTGAAAACCTGGTTTTACAAATCTAGCTGGCTAATGAGTAAACTGTAAATGCAATCTGCTCCAGCAGACAGGAAAACAGAACACGCCCACAATGAGACTTACTTGCTGAGTGCACCCTCGCCCTTCCCATCAATGGGTTCATTCCAACAAATCCCTTGACAATCAGATGGGCTTCCTGGAACTAAGCTACAAGCAGACTTGATATCCTGCCCAACCCTGTCACTGCAGGCTCTCCCTTTGCTTAATCTGGGGAGACATGCATGGCATTATTTCTATGGTAGCTCATGCTAAGTGAAACAAATGAATTTTGATCTCAATTTAAATGACCCAACAGCTACATAATACTACTTACTTTGATAGCTGTGATCTCGTATCAACATATTCATCAAGAACGTCATGCTGGTCTCCACAAACTTCTGAACTCATGGAGTACAAACCTGCAACATTTGCAAGCAGCCTATCTGTCTTACAAGCACTACTTGTTTCGATGCCAGGCCATGTGGGAGCAACGTCCTCTACCTCATGAAAATCTGTCATCTTATCCAGCACAGTGTCAAAAACATCAACTTCATGTCCATCTGTGACAGATACACTACTTGCTTCGAAGCCAGGCCCTGTGGGAGCAACGTCCTCTACCTCATGAAAATCTGTCATCTTATCCAGCACAGTGTCAAAAACATCACCTTGATGTCCATCTGTAACAGATACAGTCTGCTGTATGCACACAACCTGCTCCATCAAAGTCAACAAAAGCAGCAGCATCCCACAAAGTCAGTCATATTAGCTCAGCAGGTAAGGTTCCCAAGGTATGATCAAATGAGACCCCCAAGAGGAGATCATACAGGAATAAATCCATTTGACATTATATCGGAGCAGAAAGCATACCTTCATGTCCTCCGCCTGTGCTTTGTCCTCTTTCTCTTTCTGTTCTTGCACACCATGTAGAGTTTCCTGCATAGGCCTCACCTCATTAAAATCTACCTCCAAGGCTGGCTTTTGAAGCCCTAGATGCATATCACCCACGGCTCCTTGCTTCACAGTTACTTCCACAGAAAAAGTTTGAGGTGCACCAGTATAACCTTGCTTCAAATCACTGTCAATCTGGCACGGACATGATCTCATGACAGCTCCAGTCGTCTTATCGGCCTTATTGTTCAAAGCCATACTCATAAAAGCTGCAATCTTATCATCTGGAACAAGGTCACTTGATCTACTGCCAAGTGCAACAAAGCCATGACACATTGAAGCCTCTGGTATTTCTAAGGTTGTTTGGGGCTTGCCATTTGATGACAAATCGGGAGTGGACCCAGTAATTACAGGCTTGGCGGAAACATCACTGTCCATCCTGTCTGCCCATGTTGCCTTGCTGAACCATTTTACACCCTTGGTCTGGCCCATGAGCCCAGAAGCCCAGCCAGCGGCAACAGGCCTCGATTGGCACACCGCATCATTTTCATTGTGATCCCTGGGCATTCCATCACCAGTGGACTCTTCAACCTTAGCAGATTCCACAAAAAGTAAATTTGCATGCTCATCAAGTCTAAGTTCCTCACTGGGTTTCCTAAGCTTGTATTGCAAATCACGTGTAGCACTATTAATTACCTGCTGAATAGTCTTCACATGATTTGGGGCCTCCGTAACAACACCAGAACTAAGCCAGACAGGGCTGACTTTGTGTGTTAAAGATACATTTCTGTCTTGGTTAAAGGGTTTGTAGTTTTCCTGAAGATCTGTGGTCGAACACATAAATGTCTCTGCTTCAGCAAAGGCCTTCGTTTTATCATTTGAAAATCGCACAGGCTTCTCCTCTAGATATAACAGCTGAACATCTGGATGAGGCTGAGACAGAGGAGCTGAATGCCCTATCTGCCCAAACTGGAACAAAGGCTCACTCAGATGAAACGGCATCTCAAATAAGCCATTCTGAAAGGCACTAGAATAGAAATCTGAGTATGGCAATTCCTCAGCAGGCATTGCCCGCAAAGAGCCTTGTTGTGAAGCAGTCCTCATCTGAGGAAGGGGAACTGCCATGAAGGAAAAGGGCTGCTGAAAATGTTGAACCAACAACTGCCTAGAGCTAAGGAGTCCCAACGGCTCTAATTGTCCAGACTCTATGGGATTACTTGACGGTGACGAGTCAGGCGGCAGTAGTGGCTGGGCAGCAGATTGTTGAAAAGTTTTGCCAAAAGTATGGCCTCCAAAAGTTTCCACTACCTGTTTGTCCTTGTACTTCCCTTGCATAGGATACTCAGGCTCTGGCTCAAGTGGCTTATCAACATCTTTAGACCCACAAACTTCAAAGGGATGCCAAGCATCTGCAGTCTGCTCTAACAAGCCATCCTTCCCATTATTGCCAGCAAGAATCTCTGTGATCACTTGTTTCTCTCTCTTCAGAACAGGTAAAGATGATGGGGCCTTTTGATCCTCAGGCAATTGAACAGTGGAGCTCCCTCCTTGATTTTCCTTCTCAGCATCCAATTGGCTGATATAACTCTCATTCTTACATGCTATAGGGTAAGATGGGCAAATCTTTGCAATGCTAGTTCCTCTTACAGCAGACCTTAGAGCTATCCCTGTGTCCTTATCCCTTTCTGATTGCAAAGTCCACTTTTCATCATGCTTGGCAAGTTGCACCACAGAAGCACCCTCCCCAATCGAGCTACCGTGTTCATGCCAATCTGAATCTTCCAGCTTCCTCAAGCTCCATGGTTCATCATTAAATGTTTCTTGTGCTCCAACTCTTCCGTACTTGCAATCCAAATTCTCTCTAAAGTCCCAGTCAGCATCCTGGACAGGTCTGTAGTCTCCTTTTGAAAGGTTGGTAGCCAGAGACCATTCTTCTTCCCTGAGCCTAAGGGATAGTAAGTTTGCATCTGGATGCAGCCCGCGTGGCTGCTTGTGCAGGGACTTACAGCTGATTGGCACAGTAGCATTGGTACCTGCTGTCTGACATTCTGAAGAGAGAGGAGGAAACAACATGCATAGCCTATCTTGTGCCCCTCGTCTCCTGCTCCCATGTTGATCAACGTTGTTCCCAGATGAGAATGATTCATGATATTTTGGAAAAGTCCCTGATGTCAGCTCTCCTGCAAGAGGCATGCCTGTGATAAATTTCTGATGCTGCTGTTCCATCATGAGCTTTCTAGCTTTTGGTATGGGATGTTGTAGCCCAGCTGCCTGTTTGGGAGAACCACCCAAAAGTTCCCAAGGAGAAACGGCCCCCCATAAGGATTCATGATGCCGGGATGCCTTGGATGATGAGCTCAAGTCTGTGGACTTATTACCATTGTCTTTATCAATGTTATAAGGCTGAAAAGTATGGTCAGCTCTAGCATCAGACCCATGAAAGATGCCTCCAGCCCATGACTCATCTGACTTACTTGCGCACAAAGAAATTGCACCAGCCCCATCATCCTCTCGTGCAGAGACAACAGCCAATGGAGCAAAGCATTTCATATCTTCCCAAGTCACATCACCTGTCCTCCTTAAATCCACTAGTCCCCTGCCATCATGTGTCCATTTTGCAGGCCGTTCCAAGTTTTCTTTGTCTTCTTCCTTCTGAGAAGGGGCCTCTTTCCCTTTTTGCTCCGTCAAAGCACGCGATGCAATACGTTCCTCAAGCTCTAAAAGCTTCCTCCTAGCTGCCTCTTTCCTCCTCTCCTCTTCCATAGCAATCACGTGCTTTTCCTCTTCTCGAGCCCTCTGTTCCTGTTCAAGTTTAAGAGCAGACTCTAAGGCCTCTTTCTCTTTCCTTCCTGCAGCTTCCCTTGCCTCTTCCTGGAGTTTCAGTTTAGCAGCCTCCTCTTCTCTGGCAAGGCTATCGTACTTCTCCTGTTCATGTCTGGCAAGCTCAGCAGCCTTCCCTTTTTCCTTCAACAATCTTTGACGTTCCTCTTCTTGCACGAGCTGAATCTTTTCAAGTTCAGCATCAAATGACTCCCTTTCTAAATCACGGAAACTACTATCCTTTACTACGTCCTTGTTCCTCCCGACGGGCTTGATGTCAAGACTCAGTGTATTGCCAGAGAGATCCAAGCCAAATCCTGACGTTGACATGAACCCCAAACCCTGCATTTCGGTTAAACCTCTGCGAATTGAATCCTCTTGATAGCCCCGTCCATCAGAATTGCCATGGCTTTTATTCTTTCTTATTGCTACCAAATCTTTCACACCTCTACCTTCAATAGACGCCACACCTCTACCTTCAATAGACGCAATGGCCTGGTTATAGCGTCGGTTGATCATAGTCCTACCATATGCATCACCCTTGGGACCACATGTTCCACCATTGTCTCCACCAGCCGGTCCATCCCAATTGCTTGGATGATCCTTCCAAGAGCTATCACCTTCCCCTCTCGCCTCTCCTTTCCTATTACCATCAAGACCAAGACCTCCAGGATCCACATCTTTACCAATTATAAGTTCTTGACCCGGGCCTCCTGCATACACTTCACCATTCTCGAGACACTTTGTGTAGCCCAAAAAGTAACCATTCCTAGAGCTAGGCAGGGGATTGTAAGCAAGCCCATTCCTGCTGTCGGAAGCAGGAAGGGCCTTGCTGCCAGGACCGCTTCGAGGTCTCTCGTGTAGAGCAGGTCCTTGCGTTTGTGGGGTTTCTCTCTCGTCATCTGCCCAGTTTGACGTATCGTATAGTCTAATTAGAGGAGAAAAGCTACAAAGCGAAACCTTTTCCCTGATACTTGTACTCGTCCGAAGCTCCTCTTCCTGAGGATTCAATGGCATACCCTCGTTTACAAAATGCACCGCAGTTCCTGCAGGTTGTAGCTGAGAGTGAGACCCAGGCTTAAGAGCCTGCTGTTGTTCTGACAATGGCCGCAACTTCCATTGTTTCTCTTCCAACTCCTGTCTTTTCTCCCGTGTTTGCTGACACTGCCTCTGGCGATTCTGGATAGGCGCAGGAGTACTGGAAAGGGATGCTTGTAGGGTTGGGAAATCTTCCCCTCTGAGCACATCCGTCCTCTGGCCTGGAGATGAAGTCCCGTTGGGTTTCGCATCGCGCAAACCTGGAGCAATATAGACACTAAGTCTCTCGCAGGGTAGGCTTGATTTAGAACGCTCTGCTCTTAATTCTGCATTCCGCTCCACAACTCTGGGATTGGGGTTGCGGTAGACAGGATGAACGGCAGTTGCCCATGATTCGGCGCTTGCGTAGTCCGATCTATCCGGTGCAACAGTCGATGAACCTGAAAGGCGCACATTATCTTGTTTGACGCTATCCTCCAGCTGGCGAGGCCCCGGGAGTTGCTTGGACCAACCAGAAATGCCGTGGCCACTGCCAAGAGGATCGTTTTCTCCATGCTCTTTCTTGAGAGAAGGAAGATTCATGGGGCTGGGGAAGCAGAGCTTGGAACCCTTGGGAGCAGAATGCAGAGGCTTGGATCGAGAAGGATGCAGCGAGCTTCCGTGGGGGGAACGGCCAGAGGCAGGAGCTGAGGGGACGCCATAAGACTCGTTGAGGTTCACAGAAGCGAATTTGGAGCCAGTGCTGGGACGAGCCATGGGGAGAAGGTATGGCGAGCAAGGCGATGGGCATGGGAGGAGCCACCGTGCAGTGGGAGCGGCTACGAATCTTGATATACACCTGAAGCTCCTCTGTTGAGGGAAGACGATGTTGCCAAAAGCCTGAAGCGAGCTCAAATCCGAGCTCGAAGCTACCAGCTACCCTAGACGCCAAAAGACGAAGAAGACGAAGAAGAAGATGATGAAGTTGATGAAATTTTCAACAGCAAAGAAAGAATTGCCCCCTTTGGAGCTCACAAGGGTTTGCTGTTCCTTATTAGTTTCTTAGGGTCTCCTCCCACTCCATTGGATGATCACCCCGGCTCCCGGTCATCAAGCTGCTAATTGTGTAGCGCTTGGAGTTTACATCGAATCCGTCAATCGTGTAATGGTTGGAGGAGTTGGCGATTTAGGTCACAGACGTGTGATGGTAGCGCACTTGGAGGAGATCGAATGGGCCAATCGTGTAATGGTTGAACGAGTTGGCAGCCCTTCATGGGCTAATCTTTTGTGTCAATTTCCAAGCTCATCCCTCTTATCAGGCCAGCTAGATTTGCAATAGGCAGTCTTTCCATCGTGGAGCAAGTAACTACTAACTCGAAATTGAAGCTGAATCCTCAATTGTTTAAGGAAAAAAGAGAATGAGTAAAATAGTGGACATGAGACCCAACACATGGTCCGTTAGGATCGATCCTCCCTGCAAATGTCCCGAGCGGTGATCTATTATTGATTTTGTAATGTCCATATTTTGAAAGCTAAAGTCCAGCAAATACATGAATAAGGTGATACAATAACTAATGCTCATTGCAGTTTTTACAATATTGTCACATGGACTACAACCATATGAATACATGTGTAGTCATCCTTCAATCTTCGATCCATATTGTCACATGGACTACAACCATATGAATAAAAGTGTAGTCATCCTTCAATCTTGCATCCAACTTGGATTTCCTTGCTCCCTCGCATCAATAACATGCATTAAACGGTTGTAAGAATTTAGATTAAAAACATGAAATTTTGAATGGACCAATAATTGAAATATTTTATATTATAATATATAATATATAATTATTATAACCACACATAGTGTGGGTGGGGAGGTGCCGCGCTTTCTTTCCGAAAGAGTTATAATCTCAGGGAACGAGCTCTTCCCTGGGCGTCGAGATAACGTAGAGAGTATAAATGCCGAGAATATTAGCATTGGAGATAAGTCTCGTGAATGGATAAGAAACTGGCATATTACTTGAATGTCAATAGTCATAATCGTAGTCGAACACTGGGAGAATATATTCAGAAAACTTGCCAATGTGACCCTGAGAGGATGTACGTGTGTCCTTGAGCGGGATGATTCCAACATTCTCAGATCGTTCAATAGACTCTGGACAGCACAAAAAGACAACTATCATTAGAGGAAGTTCGAAGTAGAGCACGTAACATTCTCACTCTCCACTTAGCCAGTGTTATGTGCCTCTCATACCAACCTTAGGAAAATGGGAGTTTGATCATTGTAGTAAGTCAAGCTTTTACACTTGTGAAAGTAGAGCATAAGGTCATCGCGAGGCTCTCCAAAGCTTCACATGCCAAATAAGCCCAAACTTGCAAATCAAGTAGACCATCTCTTCAAATCGAATACATCAAACTAAATCAAGGGCATAAGATGAAACCAGATCAACAAACTAAATCAAAGGGCATACGATGAAACCAGATCAAGGGCTTAGATTCATGACACGTGGCTCAAGGGGGTGTGAGAAAACCCAAACATCTACCTATGCTGCCTGTCGTAAAAAGCAAAAAGAAAAAATCAAGCCAAATCTAAGAAACCAAATCAACGGCTTATATGGATAACACATGGCTCAAGGGGGGGAAAGAAAACCCAAACATCTCCCTAGGCTGCCTACCGTAACTAGGATGGCAGTCCTTCACACCACCTTTCCAAGGATGGCTGCCTAGTGGTGTGAACCAATAATCGATCCATGTTTCCTTCTTATTTCCTAACACTTAAGAGTCTTGTCCTAGCACTTAAGAGTCCTGTGCTAGCACTTAAATGTCCCAAGATGTTAAAAAATGGGAAAATCACACGTTGAAATGACGTCGCAGGCTGCTCTTTGTTGAAAGTGAGGAGGAAGACAAGGCAAATCATAAGGAAGTGGAGGCATCTCGTTGTGACGAAATGGATAAGGAGTTGGAGTAAAGCCCAAAGGAAAAAGCATCGGTTAATGGAACAACGGACGAGGATGTACCACAACATGAAAGGCTTAATGAAAGGCATAAGGAAGACGAGCATGCCCCTTGAGAAGTCTCACCTGAGTTTGTGGCACCAAAGATACACAGAGAAGTGTCACCCGAGACACGTGTTGAAAAGACCAAGTTAGTGTCAAGATGTTTGAATGCGGATTCCAGAATTACGGAGGGGCCTCAAGCAGTGAGATGGTCCTCATGACAATTGGAGAAGGACCTGGCGAGTTGGCCAGGTCGGCTTGTTCTATGTATTGAATTGTGAGGCGTTGTTCTCTAGCACTTGTTGCAATGCTTTGTTCCTAGTCTTAGTTTTATTTGGCCAGTTTATTGGCTTGGTTGTTTCCCTTGGGGCATCTCCTAGCCCTGGTAATGGCTTTGTACTCTTGGACCTCGTAACTACCAAAGCCTGAATATTTCTTTGATTGCAATGATTGTTGTGGTTGTACTCTTGATTGATGGGTTCTAGATAGACACCAAAGCTCACATGGTGGACCTTGCCTATGGCCATCCATACCACAATAGGTACAAGCTTGGTCTTGCATTTGCCTCTGCTGTTGGTTCCCCCATGGTTGTTGATTGGGCCTTCTTGGGGCTACATTTTGATACCTTTGTTGTGTTGGTCTTGACACTTTGATTATTTGATTAGCAAGTATTGTTGGTGCTTGATTCTGTTGTTGCTAAATGTAAGGTGGTACTCTCCCTCTGTAATTGGGGTTGTACCAGCATCTCTCTTTGTCATGATTGTCCTTATTGCAGAATTCACATGGAACCTTTTGTCGTTGTGGGGGTGGCTTTAAGCTTTGCAACAACTGGTCTTTAATCATCTTCTCCAACTTGGAGATTTTGTCTGCTATCTTTTTTGCTGTGGATCTTTTGCTTTTTCTCTTTCTTCTTTTTCTTGGAGTGTTCCTCATCATCCTCATCATTTTCTGATGAGTTGTCTTCCTCATCTTTAGTATCTTCTAATGCTTCACTATCTGTGTTTGTCTCTGAGTATGTTTCTGAATCTGAATGTCTTTCCTTTTTTGTCTTCTTGGATCTTGATGCTGTACCAAGTCTTCTCTCTACCTTTTGCTCAACTTCCACCATATTGTTAAAATCATTTGCTCCTCCAAGCTGGTCCCTGCCTGCTACTGCAGTTCTCAGTTCCTTGTTTAATCCTTTGCAAAAATAGTCTCCTAGTTGCTCCTGGGTGGGTCTTTGGTTTGCTATTAGACTTCTGTTGAGGTTTCTAAGCATCTGTGAATAGTCTTCAACCATGAGGTCTTTTTGTTTCATTGTTCTCAGTTTTTTCAAGATGTCCTCTCGTGTTTTTTCTTTCCTAAAACGACTTAAGAAAGCAATCTTTAATTCATCATAAGTGGCAAAATGTGCAATACCATACTGCATAAACCAATTCATTGCTTTACCATTGAATGTTGCTGGCAAATTGCTCCTTCTTGGTATCATATGGCAGTTGTCCAAATCCACTAGCTATCCACCTTGTCTCAAATTGCCCAACATGGCTGTCAGGGTCTTGACCTTTCTTGCCAATAAACTTTGCAGCTTTGACCAATGGGTTCTACATTTTTTGCTAAGCTTGAGCTTGAACTTTGACATGCTTCTTCTTCTTTTTTGGAGGTGGTGGGAGGGGATTGAAATTCAGTTGTTTCCTTGTAGTCACAAAGACACTAGCTACAATATTAGTGGTGTTCTTTGTAGTAATTCCTATGTTGGAGTGGATAGCATTAACCTTTCTAGCTCAGTTTTTGCCTCGTGCTGTAGGGAATTATCAGAGGAACGTGTCCCACTAGGGATAAAATCAGGGTCGTGAAAGATATCCTCTGGATCATTTGTTTGGGAAGCAACCTCTACCCAAGCTCTATTTCTTGTAAAATATGCAAACCAATATGGCAAGGCGACGTTTCCTCTCTGAAGCTATTCGACATGGGCTAGTCATTCCATGAAAGGAAAGGAGAGAGGTGTGATTATAGTAGCTTACCGGGTGGTCGAAATGTGATGCTGTCAGCTAAGCTTTCCGTGCTAATTTCACAGTGAATCTGTGATGTTGGTGATGTGATCTTCTTTGCTAACCATGATGTATTGTGGTTGTTTCAGTGTCTTGTTGATGTTGCTGTCGTACATCGCTATTGCAATAGGATTGTGATTGTCAACTGTCTTTGCTTATTGTTGCATTTTTGTGGTCCTTCTTTGTGAGTTGCAGCTTGAAGCTTTGAGCTTTTATGGAGTGACACGATTGCGCCTGTAGTTGATGCTTAATGACAACTACATTTAGCCTCGTCAAAGCTCGCTTTGGCAGAGTATTGCTTTACAATACGGATGTGCACGTATTGTTGAATTGTCGCTATGAGGTCTTCCTCTACTAGTGTATTCACTAGGATAGAGTTGTAGGCTACGTGCAAGTTGCTTAAAGATTTCCTTCCTAGCGTGTGAGCATTGCTCAAATACTACTACTTTTCAACACTGGCTACCGTATGTGTTTTATGATGTCATTTGTAATCGTTGGCATATTTGCCAGCTTTGTGCATGCATGTGTGATACTACGATGCCGTTGGAAGCTTTGATGTTTTTAGAGTTGCAGTTTGTATGTTTCTCTGTTGTTGTTTCACGTCGTAATCGATAGTGTCGCTTGTTTTGCTGTGAGCGAAAACCGGCAATTCTAAGTAGGAACGCTGATAGGATCGCCGATAGTGTTCAGAGTGTCTTCAGACAAGTGAAAAACAAAAACACATCTCCACTCCTGACAACAAGGTGCCAGTAGTCGAAGTATAATCAAAAAGTAATCGGACTATAAAACTATCACGAGATGTATAAAAAGAACAAAGAGGAAACCTTGCAAAGGTAGTATGTTTCTTGTATATTATGTTTTAGCAGAAAATACATCAACTCAACAACTCTCTTCAACAGGAGCTAATACAAGGTTTATATAGCCATTCGAGATCAGTCCAATTGTTGTAAGGCAACAATAAGTTTCAAAATGTAACAGTCATAGTCCAAAACATTATGTAGTGGATCAAGCCACTAAGGAGTGCTGTTAGGGATAGTTACAACTGTCCCTGCAGTTACAAAATGATCCCACTACTTTGTTCTAGTAACTCCCTCTTACCAGAGGTGTATTTATCCTATCCCATGGTAAGTGTCCACGTGGGTGGAGGCTATGCCTTCAACATGTGGAAACTATTTGTGTAGCAGGAGATCCCACTGCTGTTGGTGCTGTGACAATAGGTGGAGTAGAGCTGCTGCTGGTTGGATCGTCCAATGGTCTAGGTATAGATCCATCGACATACTCTTGCATTTGTCCTAAAGTACAAGAATGGTCTCCATTTGGTTTTTCCATGTGCCATGATTGGAGTTGTCTAGCTTAGTAGATGCCTCCAGATTGAGGTTGCTAGATGTAGACATGGTGCAAGAAATGTACTCAAAGTGTTATGAAAATCACTGTCTGAATCAATTGCAAAACACTGACTGTAGCAAGTGAAATCTGAACTGTCGATGAAGATAGAACTGCAATATATAATCCGATCTGAACTACAAGGCTTGTGGCAAATGATGTCGAGAATAGCCAAGAGGCTTTACAAGGCTGGAATAAAGTGGACAATGCCGTGAAAATAGCCAAATAGGCTTTATAATGATGGCATGTGTGTGGGAAATCAAATCATGTGCTATCTGCCCACACTGATCAATCAGTCAATGCTTCTGAACACTCTGAAGTCTACTCACTGAACTGATGAATTCAGGTTTCAATTAATGTGATGATGTGAAACTGTATGTGAGCGTAGGGACTGACTTCGAGTAGGAACTAGTCGGGAATTTTGGGCATGGCTTAGATTGGAAACTTAGAGAAATTCAAATCGTCTCCTCTATGGCAATCTAGTCTACTCTGATCTAGATATATACTAACCTTCGATCGATGAAAGAACAACAAATAATTTCTTTTCTTTGGTTCTTTTTATGTGCTATGTCAGATGCGTCGATGTAGAGGGTGATGTGCATGTAGGAACGTCGATGAGGCTCAAAAGTGAGTGATACTTGTGCCGAAATGTATGCATGATGTGACGAGCACATAGAGCACGAATAATTGAGCGATTTCCTTTTTGGAGCACCCTCAAATTCTTCTTGAATCAAGAGATATGGCTTGATCTAGGTGGGGGGGCAAAAGGAGTGCAAATCTGCTCAATGATGGTGTGGTAGTCAGGGTCACATGCAGGGGTATGCCTGCCAAGGGATGTGTAGTGATGATGTGCTTGCGAGAGACTACCATGTGGCAATGATGAGTTGGCAAGTTGACTGGCCAAAGGATGATGTGGCACTTTAACTGGGCAACAGATGATGTGGCACTTTGACTGGTCAACAAATGACGTGGTTGTGATGAGTCGGTTGATGACATGGCAAGATGATGTGGCTACCAAACTAGAGTGATGATGTGGCAAATGTTGATGTCAGTGATGACATGGCCTAGGGCTCGGGGATGCTGACATGGTAGATAAGGATAAGATGATGTGGCACCTATGAGGCCACTGTTGACATGGTAGGGTGTGAACTATCTGCTGATGTGGCAATCGGTTGCCATGTGATACATAAGCAATGTGGCAGATGGGTTGCCACGTGACCAGCTGTTGACCAAAGGTGTGTGCTAACCTTGGGTGGAGATAAGGTTCTAGACAGAATCTAACAAAGATTCCATCATCGAAAATAATTCCATCATCAGGTTGGAGTCGGGATTCCGTCGACATGGAGAAACGTGCTTCATTGTGGATTGCAGAACTGAGCTGCTGTTGCGTAGGAGCTCATTATTGTTAATTGAAGAGGCTCTTGGCATTGGAAGCGTGTGTTTGCAAGCATGGTGACTGAGCGTGGGTTGGCTAGACATAGACGCTGGTGCTGTAGGCTGCCCATCGTGCTAGATGGTGCTGCAGTTCGCCCTTGTGGGAGCTACAACCCGTGGATGTAGGTGAGCCGCCCTTGGCTGTAGATGCGCTGTCCATTGGAAGTGTGTCTTGTTGCGAGAGCTACAACCGGTGGCTGTAGGTGAGCCGCCATCGGCTGTAGATGCTGAGGAGCGACTTTGGCCTGAGTCGTCATCCATGAAGGTGGAGTCGCCCGTGAAGGAGCGCTAGAAGAAGGTAGGTTGGCCGTTGCATGCGAGATTTCTTGGAGTCCCGTGCCTTTGCTGATAAGGCATTGCACGTTGAGACGGCCGCCTATGCTAAACTTGATGGCGTGGGATGCACCGCTCCTCCTAGTCGGCTGAGCAAGCGTGCTTGCTTTGTAGTTGTAGAGGCTGAAGAGTTGGGTGTTGTGCTGAATAGATCCTCTCTGGGAGCCACAAGTAGGTCGCGACAAAGGCAGATTTGTTGTGGGAGTCGAAGCTTTAGTTGCTTTGTTGTTGTAGCATGACTCGTTCGATTCATTGTATAGGCCACCTTCAAGCTTGCAATCATAGGAGTTTTGTTGTTGAGTTGCCTTTGCTGTTGAGACCTAAAAGTCTCTCTTACTTTAAAAAACAGAGATCTCTCTTTCTCCTTTCTCTCAAAAATAGAAAAATCTCTCAAGAAGAATTCCTCACAAATGGAAATCACTTGAGAAGGAAATATCTCTCTCACACTTAATGAAATCTCTCAATGAGAATTTGAATGATCACTCAAGAGGCATGAACATGAATTTGTCTCTCTCTTACACACAATCTCTCTCATTATAGAACTCTCCCGATCTTTCTCTCAAACTTGGAGTAGAACTATGAACAGAAATCTTTCATCAACGGAATGAAAGCATGAAGCTCAATCTCTCAATCAATCACACTCTCTCATACGGATTGCAATGCCTCAGTGGAAGGCAAGGGGGCTCTGATACCATGACAAAATATGAAGAGGGGAGAGGAGAAGAGTGGAGATGAGGCAAGAAGGCATAGCTAGAGAGCACACCACAAATGACTAACTGTACACTAGATTTAGTTGAAAATGTAGAATATATACAAACCCATTTAGGGTTAGGGTTAGGGTCAGGGTTAGGGCATCTAACCCTTTCCTTTATAGCACTCTATATGTGTTAGTGCTATTCACATGTAATCACATGATGTTGAGCGTGGTCTCTCAACAACACTTCCATGAAGAACTCTAACACAAAGTCGGACCGTAGTCTGATACAAGTCAGAACTTATTGCAATTTAGAGACAACACATACAAAGTAGAAATGATCTCCATTCACTTATCGTTGTCAGATTACAGCAAAAGATTATAGTAGAACTGATAGATGAAGCATCATTGCAATCCGATTCATATCCGAGTTTTGTTCTATACACAAGACTCTCTAGCACAAGTCATAGTGGTTACTCAGTGGTTACATGCATATAATTGAATAACTACTTTAGAGCGTTGATCATGACAATCAACTCCTTTAGTTATTATCTAGTACTACAGTTAGCTATAGGTGCCTAGTTAACCCTAACACTAGGCACTTCCAGTGGATAGGGTTTTTTATTTGTCAAAAACACGTAGACTCGAACCCTTTACATTAGGTATTCCTTGTAGAAGTTAACATCAATCTCCAAGCTATCTTTCCTAGTGATAAGTTCAAAGTCTTCAGCTCCACTGCCTTTTGTAGACTGTTATGTGACATTAGCCTCAGAAGGTTCTTTTATTTTCTTCACAGGTACTTCTAGTCCAAGTACAACATTATCCTGCAAAATGCTGAACTGCTGAACTCGAAGCTTTGTCTTTGTTTTAGCTGCTAACACACCTACAGCAACTTCCTGCACCATAGACTTTACTTCTTTATTAGGACCACATTCAACAGTAGCTACATCTTTGTCTTCAACATGCTTTTCTTTATCTGCTACTTTATCTACAACCTGCACATCCAATACATAAAACTGAAATTCAAAGTTAGTTTTAACACATGCTGGGTCTTTGGCTTTGCTTGGATCCACTTTCTTTGCTTTTGCCAACCGTTGTTTCAATCTTTGACCTTTCCTTAGCAATTACTACATCCACTTGTAAATCCACATAGTCTTCAAACAACCTTTCTAACTGAGTGAAAAATGCCTCCTTCATCTCAGCAAGCCATTTTTGCACTGTAGGTAAACATTCCTTCTGCATTGAAGCTTACAATTTTCAAACTCTTTTTTCTAATATAAAAATTATTGTTTCAATTCTTTGACCTGGTCCCCTTCCTGCTGATAAGCATCAATTTTCTTCTACAATACCTCCTTGTCCTTTCATAAAACTTGCATTTGAGTTGAATATCTTGCTTGCATATCATCCTGCTATTCTTGAAACTGTTTTAAGACCTTCATAGCATGATTCACTTCAACTACTGACACTTTCTCAAACAACTGTACTGTGCCAACTTCTGTTACTGTTATATTCTACTGCACCACTGGTTTAGATACTACTAGTAAGCTATTACCAAATTTTCCTTAAGATTGGTTGCCAAAGCTTTCTTCACATTGAGCTTGATCTTTCTTCAAGAGTTCACTGCTGCAATTGGCACTTCCCACAAACTGTGTGCCAAGCTCTTTCCAAACACCACCTTATGTGCTTCCTCTGTAGTGTATTTAGCCTCCTTGAGCTTATTTACTACTTCCCATTGATCTGTATCTATAGTTGATGTAGTTGCTTTAGTCTGAGTTTCCTCCTCCAGGATAGACAACTCCTTAATAATCATCGAGGACCTTTTACCGTACTCAAACAGTGCAGTAATGAACAGACCTACCTTTGAATGGTTATTTGTGCCTGCCAATGCCTTCTTGTTCACTTTAGTATCATCAACCTATCATGAATAATGTCATCCCCTGAAATCTCACATCCCCTCTCAGTTGTTCTCTCTAGACATAGAATTAGTTTTGATCAGCAAGTGAACCCGTTCTAAATACCATTCCAATTGGCTGCCGTCACAGATCATCTTGCACATTATACATCAACAAGCAATTTTTTGCTGTCGTCGGTTGAATAAACTCTCTTAGCATGTCTGCTTCAACATCTTTATCATAGGCAACCTCCGTGCTTCTTCAAATCTAATGACACCTTAAAGTTCATGAAAGCACTCTATCTTAACAGCTTCTTTGTTGGTGGCGACACTGTTTCTTCAAGCAAATTCTCCTCTTCTTCTTCAGCAATCATTTTTGCTTCTGGCTCTAGCTCAACTATCTCCTTGACCCACTGACTCTTGCGTGTTGGCTGTGGGGCATGCTTCTTGCCCATGTTCACCTTCGTCTCAGTGGTTGTACTCAACAATTGTAAATCAACCTCTTCTCCTCTAGCGACTTTTGACAGCAATTGAAGATTTCCCTGAGGACTACCTTGTGCAAATGGAGCCAAGTTACCATCCATATTGTCAGCACGAATCACCACACTCCTTAGGATTACAGTGAAATCCACTTTGACAAGTCGAATAGACTGAGAGCTTTCCCACACACACATCTGAGAATGCATGTGCCAATGTATTGTATCTTGATGCCAATGTTGGTCATCACTTCATTGGATAATTGCATGCATTCGTCGGCTACTCGATCCATGCAAAATATCATCTTCAAGCGACCCTTTTGTATGACCACTCCATCGCCTCATGCCAACTATCACCTCCATGTACACATGTACAATACTTGTTAGGATCTTAATCGGACCTATGTCGGACATAAGTAATATCATCTTCAAGCGACCCTTTTGTATGACCAATCCATCGCCTCGTGCTAACTATCACCTCCACGTACACACGTACAATACTTGTGAGGATCTTAATCGGACCTTGTCAGACATACGTCGGCTGACCACCCCTGGAATCGAATTCAAATCGAACCTCCGCCAGATCATTTGCAAGTCGGCCATCGGATTAGCTTCATGTCGGATCCAAGTCGGATCATTTGTGTGTTGGCGATTCCCCCATATTGAGAAACAAAGGAGTCGGATTTCTATCGGATTTGTGGCACCTACCATCCTTGTACTCTATCTGCATCACTTTTGTATCCTCCACTTGACAAATGCAAACCATTACTACTCCCCTACTTGTGTTTTCACATACATTTGCTCCAATCACCTTTTGCTTTGGTTGAGTTGGGTCATTCCCAAAGTACGGTTTAAGCCTAAAACCCTTGACCGGCTTAGGAAAAGTATTGCCATGCAAATCACTTACTAGAAATGTTCGTTGACTAAGTACTTCCACAATTCCATAAGGTCCATCATATCTCAATCTCAATTTTCATGGATGAGGTCCAAGCTTAAAATTATACATCAACACAAAATCACCTCTTTTGAACTATTTGAATTTTATATTCCTACTAATCCAAGCTTGTCTTCTTTTTTGAATAATCTCTGAAATGGCTGAACTAATAATTCTATCCTCATCTAACTTCAACAATTCTTGAATTCTGAAATTCATAGATTCTTCAGGAGACAACTTATGTTATGCAGCAATCCTCAAACTCCCCACAATGAACTCCAGTGGAACAACTGCTTCTGTGCCATATACCAATGTGAAAGGAGTCATACCTATGGTTACTTTGAAGGCTGTTGTAAATGCCCACAAAACTGAATGTAGCTTCTGATTCCAATCCTTAGGATTATCCTCAATTGCCCTTCTGAAAATTTTCATAATGATCTTATTTGAACTTTCAGCTTGTCCATTACCCTGCGGATAATATGCTGTAGATTTCTTATGCAACATCATGTGAGTCTTAGCTAGCTTTGCAATGACCTTATTAATAAAGTGAGTACCCCTATTAGACACTATCTCAATTGGTATTCCAGACCTTGTCATGATATTGTGATAGAGAAAACTTGCAACACTTCTTCCCTTATTATCTTTCAAAGCTACTACCTCAACCCATTTAGTATAATAACCTCAGTTGTAGCAAAAAGAATGTATTTATTATCTATATACCTGGCTGCTGGCTTAATTGGACCAATAAAATCCAAACCCCATTTCTGAAAATGTTCAAGTTGAAGAATTGGTTGATGAGGCATCCTCTCCTTTGGTGAAGGTTTTCCATTTCTCTGACATCTAAACACTCCTTTGCATATTGATGAGCATCTTTAAACACTGTGGGCCACCACAAGCCTGCTTGCATAATCTTTTTGCCTGTGACCTCCCCTAAGAAATGTCCTCTGGCACTTCCGACATGTGCCTCTTTCAATACTACCTGCTGCTCATGAACTGGCACAGATCTTCTAATTACTTGATCAATACCTCTTTTATAGAGCACACCAACAATAACCAAATAAGGCTTACTTTGTAACACCATTTTATTTTTCTAATCTCTTGTCAAAGAATCAAGCATCAGTTCATCAATAAGAAAAAACAATATCCAATCATACCAATCTTTTGGATCATCCATTTAGATCAAGAACAAGTCTGCATCTAGTAGTTGATCTGGAACCCCAATAGGATCTTCTCCTGTGATAAGTCTACTCAGGTAATCAACAATTGCATGCTGTCTTCCTGGTATATGAATTATTTGATAATCAAATTCATGCAACAATAACATCCACCTTGCAAGTCTTCCTATCAGTTGTGGTTTAGTTACTAAATAGATCAAAGCCTGGTGATCCACATGAAAGACAACCTTATTACCAAGTAGGTAATGTCTGAACTTATGTAAAGCATATACCATTCCCAAAGCTTCTCATTTAGATACTGCATAATTCTTTTCAGCTTTTGTCAACACTTTGCTGGCATAATAAACAAGTCGGAACAAATTTTTTGCTTGTTTTGCATCAATACTACTCCAACTGCCACATCAGAGGCATCCACAAATATATGAAAGGGTAACTCCCAATTTGGAGTTGTAGGATAGGAGCTACTACTAACATCTTCTTTAGAACATCAAATGCTTGCTGTTGCTCCAATCCCCAGACATATTTTACTCCCTCTCTTGTCAATTTTGTGAGTGGCATACATACATGTAAGAGATATCTCAAAAATCTGCTATGCCATTTGATTTGGCCAAAAAACCTAGACAATGCTTTGAGTCTTTGACATTCTTGGGAAACAAAGCTTACTGTATAACAGATACCTTCCTTGGATCAATAGCCATTCCATCCTCAAATGTAATGTGTCCCAATAACACACCTCTTCCCACAACAAAAGCACATTTGCTTGGATTCAAACTCAAACGAGCCATCCGACATTTTTCAAAACAAAATCTGAGATGATCCAAATGATTTGATCTTTTACCAAGAACTATAAAATCATCTAGGAATACTCTCATGAAAGAAGTAAGGTAATTTGCAAACACCTCTTGAATCCAATTCTGGAAAGTTGGTGGAGCATTCTTCAAACTAAAAGTCATTACAGTACTTGCAAACACTAATGCAGTTTGGTCTTTATCCTCCTTAACCATCCTTATTTGATTGTAACCCCACTGAATCCATCCAAAAAGCTATAAAACTTACAGCATCTAACATGGTATCACAAAAAGGTCAAGGGAATGGATCAATAATAGTTGTTGCATTCAGCTTCCTATAATCCACACATATTCTTAGCTTGCCATTCTTTTTTGGAACTATAACAGTAGGTGACAATTGAGTGACTCTATCCAAAGGATATATGAACCCAACTTTCAGAAGTGTATCCAACTCTTCTTTAACTTGCTTAGCATAATAGGGTTCATTCTATATATTTGCTAAACAATTGGGAATGCATCTTTTTTAAGGTTTATCTTATGCTGGCAAGAAGAAGGATCAACTCCCTTCATATCTGTATAATGCCACGAAAAGATGTTTTGAACTCCAGTAGCAGCCCCCTCAATTGCTCTTTGAATGGATCCTTCAACTTGGTGCTGACACATACCATCTTTGGGTCATCCTTGTTGCCAAGGTTCATATCTTGAAGATCATCTTCTTTTACTCTAGCACTCTTAATCATATGCTCTTCAAATTCCTTCTCTGCCTAAATCATTGCTTGAATATGTGTTTTCAAACCTCCTTCCACTATTTTTTCATCAGCATCAGAGTCATTTGACTTCTTTTGGTCAACATTCTCCTTCTGGTCGGAACTGCTTGGCTTGCTGCTCTGCACAGTTGGATCTGCATCCGTGCTAGTCTTCTTAGGATTTGTATATTTCTCCATAATGCCTACCACATCCACTTCAAACAATGGCACTAATGAAGGGTATGAAGGGTTTCTTCTTAGAAAACAATCCTCTTCATCCTCTTCTAATTCTGTTACCATATTAACTCCCTCTGCCTCAATGGGTTGCATGTGTCTGGGAAGAGTTCTCTTCGGAGTTAAACTTATTTTATGATTTTTCTTTCCCTTCCTGATAGTACTCCTTTTAGCTCCCCAATCCTACTTAGCTCTTGCAGCACGAAGCCACGGCCTACCCAATAGCATAGAGTATGAACTTGCTTTTTCCTCCATTCTCAGTACCACAAAGCTTATGGTAAATGCCAATCCCCATATATTGATTTGTTGACCTCTCACTATACCCAATGGTTGGATTCTCCTCTGATCAACCATCCTCACCTAAAAAGGTGTTGGGACCAATTCATTGTCACAAAAGCATTTATACACTCTTCTGATAATATATTAACACCAGATCCCCCATCAATGAGTACTTATGGAATTCTTTGTCTTTTGTACTCCACATCTACTATGGGTACTTTATAATCAACATCCTCCACCATGGATGTATATGTTTCCACATCTTCTTCATCTTCCATTCTTACTCTTACTTTAGCTATAGAAGGTTGTACCTTATAGAAATTCTGGCACAACTATTCTTTAAAAGCAGGTACTAGGTTGGGCAATTGATCAAGTGTTATATGAATCTTTGAGTGTAGCAATTCTTTGAAAAATTCCTCTTGACATTCATTATTTGTTGGCTTTCTTTTAGATTTGTGTGCCTCCTCCATACTCAAAAACTTTTGCTCCCTTTTAGGTGCTTCCTTTTCTTCTTTCTTACCTTCAGTTTTCTCCTTACTACTTCTGACTATGTTTCGATCACTGTCTGAACCAGTCATGCTAGGTGTCAAATTTTCCTTCTTTGTTGGGTCACTCCGGATAGCCTCTTCTTGGAACCGAACTTGTTTTTGCATTATTTATCTTGATTTCTGCCATTCTAGCATTACCCTTATTAGTATTATTATCTTCCTTCATCCGATCTAATCTAACTGATGTCGGACTGTGTTCTGATTGTTCTCCTGTGACTATCGGAATTGTGTCAGATTTACGTTTTCTTTTCTGAACTCTTCTCCTCTTCTTTCTTTGTTTCATTTTCTTTGTATATAGCCCTTAAGGCTGCATCCCTGACTTCTTGCTATTCTTCCCAATCAACCAATTGTTTTGGATCAAATGCTAGCCCCTACTCTTGTAATTACTAGCGCTTCAACATTCGATTGTGCCATAGACACCTCACCTTCCTTCTAACATTCTGAGCAATCACACTCACATTCATGATACTGAATTTTATGTTGACTATGAATCTTTGTGACTATTCTTGTAGTCTCCTCCTAGAAAGTCTCTTTGGACTCCTCCACAATTGTCTCCAAAATGACCACATTTACCCTTACTGGTGGTTGTGGTGGTGGGTTTGCATTTAGTCTGGGGGTGAAATTTACAATGGGTATCCCTCTTTCATTTCTATGTTTACACCAAAGTTCACACTGAGGACCTTGACAATGCCCATCCTCAATCCCACAATACGTGCATGCTTGACTGTTTTGTCTTTGATGTGTATTCCAATTCTATTTCTATGGTCTTCTAGGTGTTGCATTGTTATATCTTGGGTTAGCTTGTGCTCCTACTTGATTAATTGCTACTGGTTGGGTAGCCTGTGTTGTTGGCTATAGATGGGAGGTAGCCTCCCCCTATACCTTGGATTATACCAACACTTTTCTTTATCATGATTATCCTTCCCACAGTAATCACATGGTACCTTTTCTTTCTTTGATTCTACTCCCATACTTTTCAGTTGTTCCTTAATTATCTTCTAAAGTTTAGAGTCTCCTTTAGGACTCTTTGGCTCTTTCTTCTTGGTTTCCCCCCTTGTTTTGGGCTTCTTATCTTTTCCTTTTTTCTTCCTCTTCTTTCCTTCTCCTTCCTCATCTGAATCTTCGTCAGAATTGTCATCTTCTGAGCTATCACTCTCCTCACTATCGGAGTCAGAGTCATCCTCTTCCTCTGATTCAAAATTAGAGTCATTGTGCTTTTTCTTCTTTACCTTCTTTTCTTTATTCTTTGATACTCCAGATCTTCTTTTTGCCCTTTGAGCAGCTTCCATTAAGTTATTGAAATCATTCGCTCCAGCAAGTTGGTCACGGCTTGCTACTACTACCGTCCGCAACTCGCTCTTGAGCCCTTTGTAGAAATAGTCTCCTAATTATTCTTCAGAAGGTCTCTGTGGTTATGCTAGCCTTCAATACAAAATTTTGAATTTTTGTGCATAATCTTCCACTAGTAAATCTTTCTACTTCATGTTGCGAAGCCTTTTAAGCATTGCCTCTGGTGTCTTTTCCTTGCTAAATCTTCCTAAGAAAGCTACCTTTAGGTCCACATATGTAGCAAAGTGTGGTAGCCCATATTGCATGAACCGATTCATTGCTTTCCCCTCCATCGTGGCTGCAAATTACTCCTTCTTTATTGCATCTACTAATCCCTCGAAGCCACTTGCAATTTATTAGGTTTTGAACTACCCTACATGACTGTCAGGGCATTGTCCTTTTTTCCCTTTGAACTTTGCAGCTTTTACTAGTAGATTTGGATTTGCCATGATGACAGGTGGTTCAACAGTTTGTGTCCTTCTTGGTTGAGGTGGCCTTGTAGGAGGGCATTTTGCCGCTAATATTATGGCACGTAAGGTGCTACAGGCTAGCCTTTGGTGGCCGACTCTCTTCAGAGCTCCTTCAGAGATGTAGCTGAATTTGTCAAGCAATGTGACCCCTACCAGTGTGTGCAAATCCCACATAAGGTGGACATGATGCCCTTAACAGGAATATCGAATGATCAGCCCTTTGAGAAATGGGGCATAGATTTTATTGGACCAATAAGCCCAGCAGCTAAAGGAACAGGGGCCATATACATTATTTTGGCCATAGACTACTTCATTGGGAGAGCCACCAAGAAAGCTGATGCGAGATCCACTGCTAAGTTCTTATATGAGCAAGTCATCGCATGGTTTGGATGTCCATTAGAGTTTGCTCAGTGACCGGGGAACTCATTTCCTCAATGAAACTATACCGATCCTGACAAGTGAATTCATGATTATACATAGGAAATCAACGCCATACTATCCTAGTGCAAATGGCCTGGTTGAGAGCTCAAATCAAACTTGCTGTGCAAGATTATAACTTGCATGGTGGAGGCAAGTCGTATCGATTGAGAACATAAGCTCATCACAGCCTTGTGGGCCTACCGAACATCTTATAAAGTAACCACGAACTGCACCCCCTTCAGCCTAGCCTTTGGGGTGGAGGCACTTATGCCAATGGAGTATGTAGTACCTAGCCTCTGCATTACAGCCAAGGAGAGGCTCACTGAGAATGCCTTGGTGGAGTGCTTGATTGATCTCAAAAAGCTAGATGAGATGAGTTTGCGTGCAACCTACTGCCTCCGAATGGAGAAGGCACGGTGTAAAAAATGGTTCGACCGCAACTTCAAAAACAAGGGCCTCATGGAGGGTGATCTCATGCTCCTCTATAGTGTCTGCAACACCAAACGTAAGCTCAAGTATCGAGGCATGGGTCCCTATCATGTGGTGGAGATCACTCCACAAGGGGCATACCGCGGATAGCCACCCTAGATGGAGTAGGAATGGAAGGCTACCTCAACATGAGCAAATTGAAAAGATAATACAGCCCCTTCACCCTGCCAACCCTTCAAGCCATCCATAGAGAAAAAGAGCTCAAGGTTGAGGTGCCTAGATGAAACGCCAAGCCATTGAAGAAGCTAGGGCATGTAACACCAAAATCAGACAACATAAGCAAATGGCCTTGCTTAAGGCAACTCTTGAACACCCATGCCGAATTGATGAGCTAATGGTAGAACCAGCCAAATTGAATGTCCAATTGCAGGGTATGAGCGTATGCATCCAAGCACTTGTGGATTGGGAGTGAGCCACATCTTCATCTCCTACGACATGTGGGAGAAGCTACAAGTACCCCTAAACCTCATTGTAGCTTCAGTATGCGCTATTAACAGTCAACTCTTAGGTACATTAGGATATGTGGACTTGAGACTAACTGTTGTTCACCACACAGTTGAGATCCACTTTTATGTTCTCCCCACAGAAGCGATTGATGAGCAAATAATATTGGGAAGGACTTGGTGTTACGGTGTGAACTGCCAAATCAACTAAAGGGACAAAACATCATCCCTCTCACGAATGGGGGAAAGACTATGGTAATTCCGTTTTGTGAACCTTGTCCCACACCCCCTACTACACCATCACTGGCCTGAGGCAAGGAAGTTCTAAGTCAAGGTGGATCTAAAGCCTCAGCCACCTCTGACTCTCAGGATCTCGACCCTCATAAGTCCAATCCCAAAAAGAACAGGGACCCAACCACGGTGGCGGTTGGGTAAGATTGCAAGTTACTCCTCCACTACTATCATCCACCTAGCAATGCCGTGAACATTAGGTATAAGAAGCTATTCTCTGCGCACCATGCAACTTCAGCAGTAACCCGTGGCCTGAAAAGATCAAAGCAGGGTATGGATCCCCTATCACTCCAATGTGGGCATCCCCACCTAAAAGGAGGACATGATGCCATCCATCGCCTCGGCTCCCAGGCCCTAATCCACCTCTCCAACCACAACATCCCCACAAGCACTGGGTCACCACCAAGCTCTTGGAAAACTAGGGTAGTTAAAAAGGCAATCAGGTCCTCTAGGTATAGAAGTTTGGATCCCAACACGCAAGGGTTCAGAAGGTAGTAACACAAGACCTATGTCAACCTTGGATGCAGTACCACAAGAACCTACCATCGAACTTGGTGAAACAAACAAACCCCCAAGGCCCAGGTGTGCCCTAATACCACGAATTGTACAACTCAACGAGAAGATCGCCTAGGATAGCGAGGAAGCAACACAAGACCAACGGTGCTTCCCAAATATTAAACTATCTGTAATTATAGTAGGGGATACAATACCACAAGAGCAAGTTTTCGCATCGGTTGTGGTCACACGAGAACCCGCTTATCCCATGACAAAAGATCTCCCAACAAAGGATTGTCACCGCACCAATGCACCTCTGGAAGCTAGAATGAGACACAAGCACGTGCTCTACATGGCTATTAACTTGCTATGTGGTAGCGTGACATTCGTCTCCATCGCATACCACCTGATCATCAAGTCCAGGTCTAGGTGAGTCTGTACATGACTACACCCTCCATTACCACAACACAACAGGATATTAAGTGCTCAAGAAGTCGGCAGTTCAGGAATCGCTCGCAATGACAGGTATGCTAGGAGAGTTTCTCCAAGCCTACAACTCCAATACAGATGTCGGCATCCTGTGCGATGCGACAAACACTCCCCACTTCTACCACCTCAACATGGATGTGGTGTGAGACGCCTTCGGTATCCTGATCATCGCCATCGACAAATACTCTCAAAAGAAGAAGATGCCCGAGGCCCTCTTTGAAATCTGCCGATACGATCAAAAGAAGAGCAAGGGCGCATTCACTTTTCAACAATAATTAAGCCAGAGTTGGAAAAGTCAGCACGCGCTCTATAGTGGTTAACCCAAGTCAACCACACGTATCACCACCAATCGATCATGCCCAACATCTTGGTGAGACTGGTAGCCCCCCAGGTCACTAACTAGGCAAATTATTTTTGCAATCAGATGTGGGAAGACCTCAAGACACATGGTCAGGTCATCGGCAACCCCTTCTGTACATGCCCATTTTGAGCACATGTTGTAGCAACAACCATCAATCGGCTATGGGTTGGCTGACAAAGTTGCCATCGGACCACTACCAACTGACCAAGAGGAAAGAGAGGTCGCCCCGAAGCGCGTAACCGGTTCCACTTTGGTAAGCGGCCCTGCTCAACAACCAGCCCGAAGTCAGCTGCTCGCCCAATATGAGGATCGCCAGGTGCAAGAGTTCTTACGTAGACAACATCGCATGGACCACTCATCCCTGCACCAAGGGCAAGACTGTACAATAGGAGCCCATTCCGATCGACGATCTCCCTAGAGATGATACTGTCACCATTGGCCTCCATCTAGGAGCTCAAGCTGTTCAGGAAACCCCCTCTGCACCCCAGGTCTCGGCTTCAACCACGACCCACCCATAGGAGATCGCCTCCTTCGTCACACCGGTTCCTCCTCGTCTCCATTTGCAAGCCTCACCGAAGCCCTACAGTTCTGTAGTGTGCCCCAGTCTCAGGTAACGAGTGGGTACATCAACATGATGGTTGAGTAGCTCTCTTGTGCCAATCAAATGTAGCTGCAATTATTCGATGTGATGGCCCAGCTCCCACAAATGGCATGCACCATTCTACAAAGATGACAAGAATAGGCCTCTCAGCTCTCCTCAACTCTCCTCCAGGCATAGATCTCCGCGTGTGACAGCCACACAATAATGGTCGCTGCCCAAGCCACAAGGCAAATTGCCCTCGATTGAGCAGAAGAGTACTGCAACAAGGTAGAGGAGCTGGAGCTCTTGACTACCAAGCTCAAACATGAGCTTGTCGCCAGTGAATCCCTAGTCCAAAACTCATGGACCAGGTCGACAAGGCAGAGTCCCGCCTCCGCACTGCAAATGCGGGTGTAAGCCGAGGAACAACAAGCAAGAATCCAGGAGGGATATGACCGACAAATCTAGACCCTCCAGGATCTCTTGGCGCAAGAACAGGCTCTAACTGTTTCAATGCAGGAAGATAACGAGCGCTTGCATACCTCTGGCCGCCCACAGGATTTTGGGCTGGATGTAGCTAGCCAATCCCGATGAACTCAGCCCCTGGGTCTGCACTCCAGAAAGCCTTCAAGCGGATATCAATTGGATGCAGACCTATGACCGAGCCTCCGCGGTTCAAAAGCAAGGGCATCTTATGGCATACCGCCCCACCGCCTACATCCCCTCGGCATAATTATACTATACAAACAAGTGCCACAAGCTCTCCAAGACTTGCTCGAGTCCTTGGTCACCAATTTTGATACAATTCACGTAGCATACCCCGAAGAAGTCGCCGAGGAGGAAGGACAAGAAGCCATCTTCCGCCCCACCTGCTGAGATCCCATAGCTGCCTCCAATTGATCCTGCCCAACCCACCCAGCAAGCCCCCCAACCCTCCCACCCCCCCTTCCTCTCACAAATCTCCTCAAACACTCCTCCAATGCTTCCAACACCAACACTGCACAGCACGGGACCTCCCAGTCCATTTCCTCCAATGCCTCGATCGACCTCTCGGATGAAGCCCTCAATACGCTACTTAAGTCGACACATTTTGTACATATGCTCACCAACAAGTTACCCACAAGGATTGCTGAAGAGGACCCAATGCCTATGGAAGATGATGATGTTCCTCTAGCTCCAATAGAGGAGAGAAGGGATGGATTGAGAAGACGCCTTGGCACACCCTATGGGCCAAAGAGCCTTGTGAATGTAAAGAAAGGGAGAGTGCATAAAGGAAAACGGTTGGCCCTTCCTTCAAAAGGTGACTTGTATAAAAGGCCAAATGGTTGACTTTTGTATGCACAAGTTTGGAATACAAGCTCCCTCCTCTTCCAAGAGTGTCTTTGGGTGCTCTCTTATTTCCCTTGTAGTGCCTTTGTGTTTGCCACTCCACCCCCCTTCACAATCTCCTTTCCTCCTCCTTCTCCCTCCCTTCTCCCCTCTCTTCTCCCCTTTTCCCTCTAGGCTCTCTCTCCTCTCCAGCCCTTCCCTCTTTCTCTCGTGGAAACACATTGGAACAATTCGGGAGCCGCTTGAGTGACACATGTGGATAACTCATGCTTTGCATTGCTCTCACAAGGAGTAGCTTGGAATGGAGGCTCCATCGGCATTCCTTCAAGATCCCCATGACACGTGATTACCATTGAGACTACACACATCACTATCGCATGGTTTCTGAGAGGTCTCCCTTCCTATTGATGGCAGATCCTCAAAGCCATAGAGGCTTCCTTCCTCCCTAGGTTTTGTAGCACTGGGTCCTCTTGGAGCATTTGTTGCATCAAGTCTAGAGCCTCTGATTTATCAGAGCTGGATAGTTCCTTTTCTTCCACCCTCTCTGGCACCCTAAGTGCCTTTGCCCCTCTATGAGTGGTCAAGTTGTCAGGGTGAATGGTATCCGACCCCTTGTTAACTTTGAGCCTATGCTCGAATTTCTCCAGGCATTCCCGTACTAAGTTTTGAGTGTCGATTAAGTGTTGTTTTCCCAAGCCTAGGTCTGGATATGTTTCTTTATATGACAATGGGGGTGTGAGGCTGCCCACACTGGCTAGTTTATATCTGAGTACAAGGTCGTACTCAGGTCATCTTGGGAGAGGGCTCGTTCGGAGGTGGCGAGGGTGGCTCCTCATTTGAACTATCTTGGTTGAGCACTTGGTTCCTTCCTTTGCCCTTCTTGCCTACTTCATTTCCTTGCCTATGGCCCTAGGCTGCATCCTTGTGAGACCTTCAAGGGTATTGCCACTACTTGACCCTATTCAATACTCAACAAATTGATGCTAGTACTCTTGGGTGGGGTGGCTGGAGCTGTTGGTCTCCTCAGGGGGCAATCCTTGAATAAATGCTCCAGTCAAGGGTGTGGGGCTTGTTGTGGGCGGAACCACCAAGGTAAGATCCCTATACGGGCAGTCTTTTAGAAAATGCAGCCCTTGGCATTTAAAGCATGACATGGGAGGGTTCGTTGAGCCCTTATACGAGCATTCACTTGCCCTGTGTGGACCTTGGCAAGTATAGCATTGGATCGAGAGCCTTCATGCAATGGAGTTCATGTCTCTTGCTCTCGCGGCCATGAGTGTTCTCTCGAACACTGGGACATGTTGATCCTCATGTAACCAAGTAATGACTTATGATGCCACTTCCCTCATGTAGTAGGTAATGACTTATGATGCCACTTCCCTCCTCATAAGGGTGATATTAGGGGTGTCCGTGCTGATGATCCGGCTCCCCCCAATCATTGGCTAGTTTTCCCACCAACACTTGATTGAGTGGAGTTAGAATCTATGAAATGTCATGGTGTATGGTTTTGGGCATATAAATTTTCTTACAATAATCTTGGGCTTTTAATGATGGGTGTGGGAATTGTATAATGAAAGTTACTAACTTTTCAATTAAGTAGACCCATTAACTTTAATCAAATATTAACTTCATAGACCAAATGAATGTTCGTAAAAAACCCAGGTGTAGTGTCAAGTGAAGGAAAGAATTTTGAGAAAAAATTTCCTTCGGAGGTCGCAAAAACCTTCACTTTTGGGCCTCATCTTTTCAAAAGAGAAAATTATTTTCAAGGTTTCCATTTTGGAAAACCATCTTTCGGGCATCAATAAATGGGGCAATTTTGTGGAACAACCTATTTTGGGGCATCTTCTCTCTCTTTGAGCGTCTTCCCTCACATCCTTCCACTTAACCCACCCTCTCTCTCTCTCTCTCTCCCTCTCTCCCCTCACCTCCCTGTGGTACCCTGGTTCTCGTCTTCGCTTCCCCATTTGTTTTGGGCACGCTATTCACCTTGTTTAGTTAGAAATCTTGTGCGCAAATTTATGGAATTCTATCTCTTGTATGTCCCCTTTAAGACGGAGACAAACACACAGAATTCTCTCTCTATTTTATGAGCTTAGAGATTTTTGAGAAAACTTCGCAGGAAAAATTTTTGTCACCTGTGAACGTAGAGGGAGAGGAAATGCATGCGATTTCCCGTTGGACGGTGGGGGGGCCATCATCGTGCGTGGCGCGATGTCCAGGAGACACGTGGAAAGGCCAACGAGGCAAAGCCGTTATGGAGAGGACACATGGAAAGTACGGAGGCGACGCGTGGCGAATGTGGCCGTACCAATCAAGTCGTACAACCAACACGAATCATGCTTTTCTGTGTCTTCTTAAACTGGACAAGACTCTAGACTCTCTCAGCTCTCAGTAGCCAGCGTCATCCTTCTCACACACCTCAGCTATGGCTTCCCACCAACTTTGCTGTAGTCTCACCTTCTGGCTCTACATCCTCATCATCGCCTCCCTCGTCCTCTTCGCGGGATTGATGTCCGGCCTCACATTGGGTCTCATGTCGCTTGAAAAGGTCGACCTGGAGGTGCTCATGCGGTCTGGCCAGCCTAAAGATCGAAAGCACGCAGGTCAATAGCTTTGTTTCGCTGCAGGAAAACGTTGTTTTTGCAGTATTGCGGTGCGCCGAGAACGGGACTAGCTGTAGCTAATCGCTGGATCTAGCGAGAGCAAACGAAGAGTAGAATCAAAGTACTATTAGACGATAACAATAAAACAATAAGCTAACAATGCCCTGATTGCCGCGAGAGATATTAGTATGTTTGAATTCTTCGTCGCCCCCGAGAGCATGGAAGTGGTTCTGAGTGGTGTAACCTTGAATGGGTTCTGTTTTGCGCAGTCTCATTTGATAAATATCATACAACCCCCTTAGAACGTGCCGCTTTGAGTCATGGTTTCAGTTTGTAGGGCGTATGGTTTTGGAAACCATGTACATATGAATTATCCAGAAGCATAACGAATAGACGGCAGGTAGGCAGTTTAAATGCAGCAGAATTAGTAAACATGACGCGGAGTAGAAAAATTCATCGATTCCATAATGTTATCCGTAGTTCTGGCAACTCGATTTTTTTTGGGGTGGTGAAGAAAAAGGTACCTCGACTGCTGGCTAAAGGAAGAGCGGGACGGGTACTCGTCGCGCAATTCAGTTATTGGTTGGTCGGGGTTGGCCGTTTGCTATGATCTATTGCAGTTCTAATCTCTTATGTGGAGGTCTCAACCAAATTCTCGGTTGATTTGAAATTTTTAGTGAGAACAGTAGATGGAGGTAATGTAAGACCCTCAAGTGAAGAACCAAGTAGACGCAATCGTATAAGAACGTCGCACGAGGCCGACTTTTAAGCGGAAAAGTTTTCAGACTGAATATCCCTGACGTGGGACTCCATGCTAGTCGTCTTGAGATGTGCAGGATCTCCTACTCAGAGAACCGTTGCTCCGTTCTTGAGCACAACTTGTTTACATGATACGGGGTGACCTCACAAGAAACTGGCCTGACTGATGGCCTCGTTCCTACTTGGAACTTGGACTCCAGCCCTGTCTATACAGGAAGAGCAGGATACTGTTCCTCGTCCTCCAATGCAAAGTCAGCGACTTGTACCAAACCTTGGTTGCTCCTTCCTGGCAAGTGTAGACAACCTCTCTGCCCACACAGCCTTCCAAAGCTTTCGCTCCTGCACGTAACTTTTGAAGGTTCATACTAGGCAAAAGGGAAGTCGCAAGATTGACTTGCAAAAGTGGCTGGTTGGGGGCCTTTGTCCCATTGAATCTCTGGGGTTCATGACCAAGCGTTTTTTTCTCGGCCAGTATGGTGTAGAGAAGAGATTGGTGGGAAAACACTCATGCATCATGGTGAGTCGGAAGAGGGATTGCCATGGTCGTCTACTTTCTCCATCGATGACTTCCCCACTATACATCGTGTAGTTTGTGTTAGCTTTCCATCTATAAAAGTATGGCTAGAGAATGCATGCTGCATCAATGGTCAAGTACTTCTTATCCTACAATTTGTGAAATCTTTGAAATATACAAAGCATGGCCGGATCGTGTATTGGAGAGAGAAAACAGACAATGGCTTGATCCTCTCGAAGCTGATCGAAAACAGACCATGTTATGCCAGAACGATGCCCTATATGTGAGCACACAGATGAGGAGACAAAGGGGCACCTAGCGAATCTGAATTGGGATTTGGGCTGCCCACTGCCAACTGGGCAGCATGGGAGACTGCCACGTGGGCAACAAGCTGGTTGTCATGTGTGCAGCACTTCAGGCTGCCTTGTGGGCAGCAAATCTGGCTGCTAGATGGGTATGATGCCTGGAAGGCTCAGCAAGTGGGCATTTACAGGGCATGGAAGCCATGGAAGAAACCTGACCAGGGGCTGGAGCAGCAGCCTGGGGTTGGGTTGAGATAAGGGTCAGCTTAGCCTATGTGTGGTTGGCCATAGGACCTAGGCAGGTGGGTCATCTGGCTCATACAACTTTGAAGCCATTAACATGATTCTTGATGGAGGACATAAGACCTCTAAGGGGCTGGCCAGGCTGCAGAAGTCAGGGGGCCAGACAGCTATTTTGGGATAGGAGGATTCTTTATATAAATTGCCTTGTGCCCCTCTCTCTCAAAAGCGAATTCCCTTTCTAGGGCATGTGGCAAGGACTAGAGAGAGCAGGTGTAGGAGCTGGACTGTAGTCCAATGTTGGTGTGCAGTTGGAATAGCTAAATGCTTGACCAATCCCTATATGTATCAACACAATCAACTATTTACATTTATACACATTACCATTGGTCTGTCTAAGGATCTTCTATCACTGAACCATCTGTCATGGGAGCCTCAGAGCCTCCTACTCTTCTCGGACCCTAATCATCACAGACCTCAATAGCTAAATGCTTGACCAATCCCTATATGTATCAACACAATCAACTTTTTACATTTATACACATTACCATTGGTCTGTCTAAGGAACTTCTACCACTGAACCATCTGAGGTCATGCTATGCTCTAACTAGAACGTAACACCTAGTATCTCTGATTTGGTATCAGAGTCGGAGGACCTACTTTAGCATTGTACTCTGACAACTAAAGGAAGGAGGTCCTTTGGAAGGAGGATGGTGACTCCAATTCATTCAAGTGTGCCTTTTTCAAGTTTGCTTGTAAGGTATTGCGTCATTTCAGTTTGTCATTTCTAGTTTCTTCAAATCCATGGCTTCACGGATGCTGACTGTTGATGGTGGGTAGGGAGAGAAGTTAAATGGGAGTGATTACCTGGCTCAACTACCTAGTGATAGAGGATGTTGAAGGTACCTATCGGTGTGGAGTTGAAGCCCCAATTCTATGAGAAGTTGGCAACGCCTAGAGATCCGATGATGGTTAAGAGTAAAAGAACAAGGCTTCAGAGGCATCAATGATCATGGCAGCGACATCAGATGGAGTGTCAAGTGATTCCACACATTCAGCTTGTGGACATGCCTTGGAGACATGGACTATTCTGAAGGATATGTAATGGTTTTGCAAGGATCCTTATGCTTTGGGATTAGTTCTTCACCATGAGGATGGAGGAAGGGATGTCCTATTGCTCAGAAGGTGGACACAAATAAGTTAGCCATGGTTGTTGAACTCATCTTGCTTTCGGCTCGGTTACCCTCTACTTCCTTCATGCCCTTCCTCCTTTACTTTTTTTACACTTGTTGAGGTGGATGCGCTCGTGGCTCCTCCACTGCCTTCTCCTTCGTGGTCGCCATTCTTCTTGGTCTTCAGCTTCTCGAGGCCTTGCGGTCATGGTGAGTAATTGCAAAATCTCTTTGACCTATTGTTGGAGCTCATTCCATTGCCTTCACATCCCCTCAACTTTGGAACCTTTGTGTGTCAACTTGGCCTGGACTTCTATTAATTTTGCCTTTGATATCGAGGCCTTGTCCTCGGCCCTTTGACCTTTGCTTCCAAGATGCCGACTTAGATCTTTAGCTCATTATTCTTTTTGTTGGACCGTCCACTATTTGTATGGATGTCTTTCACCTACATCTTCCTTTTTTAGTTCTAGTAGATGCTAAGGAATACACTGAGAACATACTCACGCTACATCCCGATCACCTTGATTCAAGCTCCGCAATCCCTCTAGAGTGTGCAGAATTGTCTTTTCTTTGCAAAACCGCTGCAAGAAAGCGATTGTGATAGCATCGTAGGGCAGGAATCGAACTGAAGGGTATCCCGCCAACCATCCTGATGCCTTCACCTCTAGAGTGGACTCGAACACCACTTCCTTCTGCATCGGATCCACCACACCTGGCACATTGAGTGCATGGATTTTGTCGAGCTACTGAACATGTGCGTCCGGATCATCGCAAGCTTTCCCCATAAACTTGGTATACTTCACATTTGCCATCGCCATGGGAACTGGATTAACCGAGCAACCCGCAGTCGGTGAAGATGGCTCACTCAGCACTTGTCGACCATGCAGAAAAGGACGAATAGCAGATGCCGAACTCAAGTGTTGCCTTACAAAGAGCGGAGTAGCTTTGCATCGTCCTGCAGGGTGCTCCTGTTCGAACTGGGCATCGCCATGTCCCAGAACACCTCCTGTAACATCTCGCAGGTTCTATCGAACATCTCTCTCCACCCAGGGGTCTCCGTCAGCGGAAACGGACCGCCTAGGCTGTCGGGCAGCCTCGTTGTCGGAACCAGCGGATCCTTAGGTCCTTTTGATCGCACTCGCATGCATGCCGCTATTCAATTCCATGATTCGGCCGGACATGCGATTGATTTCCGCGTGTAGATGCCAAATCTGCCATACCAGTTTGCTGGCAAAACGTTGATCACTGAATTGAGCGTGTTGCGGCCTTGTATTTACCGCGACTAGTTCTTCGAGGACTCCATTAATCTGCTGTCACTTGTGGTCAATACAAGCTTGCAGATCAGCCACCGAAACCGTAGGTCATGGTCGAGTTGGATGTCACCCCGCTCGACAATGCGGACACGACTGGTGTCCCATGGGACTCGACACCAACCTCGCATATGTGAAACTGTGATTGATTGTGGTCGCCAATGTGTAACGCCCTAAATAGTAGACGCTACGGAATACACCGAGAACATACTCACGCGCATGCGTAAATACACAGAGATACAAGAATGTGAAAAGAGACATCTCAATATGTGAATAATGCATAGAATGATCAAGAGACATCAGTCTCATGGATATACAACGTGTGGTTGCAACCGTTGACTGAAGGGTTGCGGGTACTTGCGCCTCTAGGAATCTGCACTAACTCCGCGATAACCCCGCACACTGTTAATGCCTTAACATAGTGCTTCAATTTCTTTACTTCCTCTTGCAACGACGCCACGCCTTTTTTGCTTCGTTGGCCTCATGAATGGCCATGACTTGGCCTGGATGTTTTGGCCTACTAGGTCTTTTGGTTCTACTCGAAAAACACACATGTGGCTTGCAATGCTTTGTTCTCCTCCTCCAACCTTCTTGATCAGTAATCGACCATACCTAGGGGTAGAAAGTTTTCAGCCACATAACTCACCATGCTACAGGATTGCTGAACCTTTAGAGCATAGTTATTGCAATAATGAGTGAGGTCGACTTGTTCACCAAGACATTGGCCAGTATTTGGACTGATACTATACATACCTTGATGGCCATCTGGGCGAGTATGCAGGGGTCATCGAGAGCAGCCTCTGCTAGGAGGAACACTTTCCTCAGAGTTTGGAGGGGATCTCCTTTCTTCTCTGATTCTGTCTCAGGGTTGACTTGGCATTTTCAGCCTCATCCCTGGTTATTTGCTAGCTCTTTTTCAGCTTTGATTTCTCTCATGTTTTTATTGACATGATGTACTTTTGCATTGAGCTTGCTTTGCGGTTTTCATTCATACTTAATAGAAGTAATTTTTTGCCAAAAAAAAAGAAGTTCTAGAACTTCATTCGTATCTTCAGTCATGTTTCGTTGGCTCCTTGGTGTGGGCTTATTGCTAGACCATCTTTGTCCATGTGTTTGTCATCTTTGTCTCTGTCTATCTCTGCTTGTCCGTCTTGATTTGGTCTTCTTCCTTGTGACGGTGATGAGGATCCGCTCCCTTGTCCTTGCCACAACTGGCTCGAATTCATTGGAGGGAGGGCTTTTCGACTCTCTCGGTAACTCCCTTCTTCCTCTCTTTGTTTGGCATGGGTGGTGGCAGACTGGTTGGTGTGCTTACGTCCCTCAGTCAAGGATTCATCTTCTTCATCAATCATCTAGAGCCTTCTTGTCTAGGCTTCGAGTCCAGCTTCCCTCTGTTATTGGTATCTGAGTTGACATCTTGTTGTTGTGTTCGTCAACTCCATCATTCACTATTCCTTGCACTCCACTTGCTTTTGTAGTGCAAACCACTTGCATTGCCCACCAGGATTGTGAAATGTTGACGTCGAATGGTAGGGTGCATGCTGGTTCATCAATTCATCCCGTGGCCCTTCATTCGTTTGGTTATGTGGGGCGATTGTCTTTTCCAGATGGCCAGAGGCGTGCCACCCTTGTTGAGCGAATATTGTCAGGAAGCGAATGCGTAGTGTGGGGGCAAGGGTGAATGAACAACACAAAGCGAAAGAAAGAACTCAAAGAGAGATTGAAAAGATTCTGGGCTTCTTGTTGGAGTTTGGGATCATCCAATGGCTCAATAGGAGATGTTAGACGGTTGCTTATCCTTTGATAGAATTTAGAGTGACGTTGATGTTCCATAATTGGCTGGTTGGAACATGTGGAGCTTCTATGCCACATCATCGAGAAGCAATGCTTGGTGTATAGCTGGCTTTAGATAACACCTTTGCATTTGAGTAGTCCTCGAGAAGGTAGGTGTAGCATTTCATTCAATGAATGGGTATAGGCCTACATTGGTCCTTCAAGGGGTGTGAAAGCATAGGGTGTACGGATAGCAAGAACTAAAATTGCTTTCATATTTTATGCTAATAGTTTGAAGGATTTGTTGGATGAGTCCCTTGCTACCCGGTTCTGTCTTCCAACAATGCAGTCAACAATAGTACTCCATAGCGAATTTCAGAGTGCACAGCTACCTATTCATACAAGAAAAATAGCATAGTATGTTGAGCTCCACATTAGTGGGATGGCAGAGAAGCAAACGTTCACTGTCACTCAGCCGCCCGACATACATCATCTTAGGTGCACCAGGGCTTACTTCCCACCAAATAGTTGTTAGTTGGTAGGACCGCACCATTTTAGTTATAAATTCAGATGGCACTAGCCACATGTATAGACAGTCAGTGGACACGGGTTTTCAGCTTTTCCATTTGTTCTAGTTTTAGCAAAAGGGGATGTCATAGGCATCTATAGCCCCTGGCATGGCTTCCTACATGGCAACCCTGTAGTCCTGCAACCCACAACAAAATGTACAGCAGATTAGCCAATAGTGTAGGAATAGACTACCATTTAAGTAACCATAGAGTCAACAATGGACTATATACGACATTTGTATTGGATAGCCCCACACGTGAGCCCTCGTATGAGGCAGTGCCACCATAAAATGCGTTTTGGACGTCTAGAAACGTGCAAAACGTGGCATTTACGGCGAAATGCCTTGGGTACAAAATGGCGCATACGGCTGTTTTTCTGTGCCAATTTGATTCGCCTCTCTCTTGCTTGCCCTGCTGCCTGCAAAACACTGTACTCTACCCAGCCTAAGCCCTCTACTCTACCCAGCCTAAGCCCTCAACTCCAGCCTCTACTCCACGCTCCAGCCTCCACTCCAGCCAGTTGCCTAAGCCCTACCCCCTTGCTAAGCCCTCTACTCTACTCCCTTGCTAAACCCTCTACTCTACCCTCCCTTGCTAAAGCCTAGCTGTAGTGAAGTATATATAATATACATAAAATACAGTATTTTTTCTAGGCGAAACACATGCCAAAATCTACGCGTTTCTAGAAACGTTTCTTGTGACACTAGTACGAGGAGGGCAAGGGCTTGAAACCAACAAATCCTCGTTAGGGTTAGGAGCTTCCAATTTGACAGCACATGGACTGCCACATGGGCAGTAGATCAGGCCATGACGCGAGCAGATCTGGAGAATTTGGTGGACAGCAAGCTGGCTCCTGGCCAGGGGCTGGCGCAATAGCCTAGAGGTCAGGCTGAGATAAGAGCCAAGTTGGCCTACGTGTTGTCAGCCATAGGACGTGGGCAAGTCAGCTATCTAGCGTATCATTCGGCCCTTCTTGAGGGGTTGGTCAGCCTGCATAACTCAGTCCCAGTCTGCCTATTTTTGGGGCAGGAGGGCGGCCAGCCCCCCCTTTATACAGTGTGTCCACTTTCAAAATGTCCTTCCTCTATATATTGTGCCCCACTTTCTCAAGCAGTCCTCAATGCACAGAAGTCCCTTTCTTGCAATCGTGGCAAAGAAAAAAGAGAACAATTGTAGGAGCTACCATTTTCGACTTTTGGTACTTAGCTGGAGCTTAGTAAGTGCAACATCTTTTGGCTGTAGTTAGGTCAGACAAATTTTCCACATGAAGCTTGACAAGGACTTTTTGTATCAGCTTATTGTACGAGATTACAAAGATATGGTGTTGTAGGCATAAAGTCAACCGTATGGTTGACTAGTAGTACTTGAGTACTATATATACCAAGTACTTGTATTGTTTCATTTGAACATTTCTATTGGAGCTTTCTTGTGTGTGCACTCTTGCTCACTTGTGTTCACAACCTGTCTCCACTTTGTCCCTACATTTGGTATCAGAGTGCTTTCGTCTCTAGAGCCCATTCCCGTGCTTGCTTCCAGACTCCCGCAAGCTTGGTGCTCCAGTGCGCGTTCTTGGTTCTCACATTCAGGTCTCCAGCTTTCGTTTGAGGTAGCTCCAACAGTCCAGCGGCTGTTTTTTTTACCTTTTGAGGTCCGATTTCGACATTTTTTGAAATTTGGAAGCTGCCCGCATACAAACAAATCTGTCCCGCACCATTCCAAGCGATTTTTTTAAATAAACTTTTTTTTGTTCAGACGTCTGCACGTCCGTACGGATCCGTCCGTATAGTTCTACGGCAGTGCTGGGAGTCCGTACGCCTTGTCGGAAGGTGATTTTGAGTAGTTTTCGACTGTTTTTCGGCATTTTTGCCAGATTTGGACCCTTTTCAGCTCGAGCCTCTCTCGGGTGTGTTCCAGTAGCTCCAGACGTCTCCATACTTCTCCAGGATCTTCCCTACACGTGTATTGTGTTTAGAAGTACTCCCGACAACTTCATTCAGCTCCAAGCAGCTCACTTCAGATCCTTTGTCATCTCCAGCTTGCCCACACAGTCAGTGGACTGTTTTGCAGGTGGTTTGGGCCAAGTTGCACTTCCAGTAAGTGTTTTGAGCTGTGTATTTTGCTTCGGGATTGTTTTTGCAGCCCATACTCTTGCACTCTCAGGTGCATTTGCAGATACTCTGCATTGTTGGATGCATTTGTAGTTACTCTACAGTTGTGGATGCCTTTGAGCTCCGTTGGATGCATTTGAGCACTCGTGGGTGTGCTATTTCATATTTGGGTTGTGCATTTTCAGTTTGGGATTGCACTTCAGATTGCAGTGATTGGTTTATGCTATTTTTGCAGTGATTGCATTGTGCAGTCAGTGGCATTTCAGAGCAGCTAGTCGTACTTTGCATTTGCAGCAAGCATTTGTTTGGGATTTGTCTTCCATGAACACGTGTGATGCTCTCAAACCACTCCTGGCGAGGAGTCATGTGCTTAGTAGCACCACTGTCGATATACCATGTATCACTTGCAACAAGGGAAGCATCCCTTGATTGATTTTCAGCATTCAAATCCCCCCTGGCATCCTGCAGCAAACACAAAATCTCTATCACCTTGGGCAAGATGAGCTTCACCATGTGTATCTGAAGCATGAGTTTCAGTGGGGACAACAAAATTACTGCTAGAGCTGTCCCTTTGCCTTTTCTTTTCATTGGCAATCCTTTTCTGACACTCTGAGATGTAATGTCCTGGTTTCTTGCAATAGTTGCATTTACCCTTTTTCTGATTTTTTGATTGAACAGCTTGCATTCCCCTCCTTGGGCTGAGTTGCATGGCTGTGTTTGGGCTCAAACTTTTTCTAAAATTTGCCCTTTCCACCCATGGTAAGCGCTAGCTCACCTTGACGAGAGGCTTTGGCAGAATTTGAGCATCTCTCCTCTTCCTGCAACAAAAGCCCAACTAACTCATCGAACGAGAGTGAGGCTGCCCTGAGAACAATGGTCAATGAAGTGACGAATGTGCCATATGAGGGCGCTAAGCTATTGAGAGTAATAGAGACGAGCTTCTTGTCTTCTATTTCCTCATCAATACTTGCGAGCTGATCACGTAGATCAATGATCCTGGCAATATGATCAGTGATGGCCTAGCCTTCCTGCATCTCGAGATCCTTGAGCTGATTTTAAGGCAATGGCCCTTGCCTCATTCTTAACATGATACATGTTTTTGCCAATCTTTCCCATGCTGCCTTTGCATCCTTGCATGACTTGGTAGTCGTCATAATGTGTCTCTTCATATATGTGGTAATCAAAAACATTGCTTAGGCACTGCGACGGTCAAACTTCTTCGGCTCCTCCATCGATGCTATGGGACTAGCAAGAGGGGCTATAGCAGTCTGTTGTCTGCCTGTAGTCTGACTCGAAGAAGCTGTGCTGGATGTAGATGAGCCTGCTAGCCTTACCTCATCCCCACTCACAATATCCCACAAGCCCTTACCAACCAAGATGTTCTTAAGCATGAATGACCACAAGGCATAGATTGGTTCATCCAGCTTGTCACCCTCGAACAAATTGCCAAAGCTGTCTGAAAGAGTCGACATGATGCAAAATGGGATACCCACAGGCTGCAAATGTACCTGCAAAAAGAACTACAAGTCCCAAAAGTGCAACTAGCTGTAAATGTGTTACATGTGCCAATGATGCTTCTCAAGACATCATCGGAGTTGGGCACATTCTCATTCAGCTTGATAATGGGAAAGTTAATATCCGAGATATTTGGTATGTTCCAAATTTGAGGCAAAATCTGATTTCAGTTTCAAACATTGCCCATGATCAACATATGTTGGTCGAATTTCAGGATAACCAATGCAGGATCAAGGATCCAAAGAAAGGGTATGAGGTTGTAGCAACAGGCACATATGATAGAGGCTTATACAAGCTTGATGCTCAGCCTTATGATCAGAACTTATGATCAGAAGGTATTGGCTGTAGCAAACACTTCCCAGGCTGATTTATGGCATGCCAGGTTTGGACATGTCCATCACAGGGCATTGTCCTACTTGTACAACTATAATATGACTCAGGGAATGCCAAAATTGCAGCAACCAGCAAATGAAGTGTGTGAGGGGTGTGCACTTGGCAACCAGAGTGTTGCAGATAGGGCAAGAATTGGGTCAAGGCAACCAGAGGGTTGCAGATAGTGCACAATGATGTATGTGGCCCCATGACTATTCCCACGCATAGAGGAGCAAGGTACTTTGTGACCTTTATAGATGACTTCTCTAGGTTGGCATGGCTTTTTCTCATGAAGGAAAAATCTGAGGTGTTCTATTGGTTTCAGGAGTTCAAAGCTATGGCTGAGAACCAAACCAATTCTAGAATTGGAACACTCAACTCAGATAGAGGGGGAGAGTACATGTCACATGCATTTCAGGGATTTTTGAAGCAGCATGGGATTAAACATCACTTGACATGCCCTTACATACCACAGCAAAATCCACTCCCTGAGAGGAAGAATCGTACTCTCATGGAGATGACAAGATGCATGCTGAAATTCAAGAGAGTCTCAAAGGCTTTTTGGGGAGAAGCAGTTGTGACAGCCACTTATATTCAGAACAGATGCCCTACCAAAGCTTTGGTTAATGTGACTCCATTTGAGGCTTTGTATGGCTTTAAGCCAAAGGTTAGATATTTCAGAGTTTTTGGCTCAGTGGCATATGCTTTGGTTCCAGATGCACATCAAACAAAGCTTGATGACAAGAGTGTCAAATGCATTTTCGTGGGGTATAGCACTGAAAGTAGGGGATTTGGAGCTTGAGCTGCTGCTCCTCCCCGCTCCCTTGCTGCCCCCTCTCCCTCAGCCCCTCGCTCCCTTGCCCTCAGCCCATCCCCCTCCCCCTCCCTCAGCCCCTCCCTCCCTTCTCCTCCTCTCCCTCTCAGCCCGCCCCCTTCCCTTCAGCCCGCTCCCTCTCCTCTCCCTCTTAGCCTGCGCCGCCGCCCCCTCCCTACCTCTCAGCCCGCCCCCTCCCTGCCTCTCCTTCCTCTCCCTCTCCTCTCCCCCTCAGCCTGCGCCGCCCCCTCTCTTCCTCTCAGCCCGCCACCTCCCTGCCTCTCAGCCCGCCCCCTCCCTGCCTCTCCTTCCTCTCCCTCTCCTCTCCCTCTCAGCCTGTGCCGCCCCCTCCCTTCCTCTCAGCCTGCCCCCTCCCTGCCTCTCCTTCCTCTCCCTCTCCTCTCCCTCTCAGCCTATGCCGCCGCCCCCTCCCTCCCTATCCTCTCCCTCCTCTCCCTCTCCTCTCAGCCCACCCCCTCCTTGCCTCACAGCCCGCCCCCTTCCTGCCTCTCCTTCCTCTCCCTCTCCTCTCCCTAGCCTGCCCCCTCCCTCCCTCTCAGCCTGCTCCCTCCCCTTCAGCCTCTCAGCCTCTCCCCTCTACCCCCCCCCTCCTCGTCCCTACCCCCGCTCCGTCCTCACCTCCTATCCCTGTTCTTTATCCCCCTACCCCCGCCTTTTTCCTTCCTTATTCTCCTGCAGCATTTTTTGGAGCGGAAGGAGCCCCCAAATTTGTCAGAGTCGGCCTCCTCACCTCGATTGGCGATGGATATTCCGTCAGCCAATCCTACTCCACCTCCACCGGCCGCGAAAACTATTACTTTTTCTAAAGACGAGTTGCAGCAGCTCAAGAAGGATGTAGAGATTGAATGCTCTACCACGTTGCTAGCACGCATCTTCGGGTCTCACCCCTCCAGATCCCAAGCCAGAGACTGGATGCTTGCGGCTCTCCCCCCAGACCTCACTCCACGATTGTTAGATGTTCGTCTTCTGGGACGAGGTTTTTTCCAAGTTATTTTTGACACTCCAGAGGCTGCGAGCACTGTGCTCAAAGCTGAGTTTTTACACCTGGGACACAGGAAGATCTTCTTTGATGCCTTTGATATTGGTTTCGACCCAGTGGAGGTAGATAAGGAAATCTTTTCGCTCTTCATCAGATTTCCCGGGCTTCCCCAGGTTTACCATCGACTTCTTTCTGTTATTAGGGAGCATTTTGGCGCAGTTGCTGAGATCCCACCCCTCCCTAGGTTGCCATTAACAGCAGCAGAGGCAACCAAGGCTGATGGGGTACCTAGAGTTAGGTTCCTCTGTAAGGATCCTAACCTCAAGATGGACCATGTTATGATCTAGCGCCCAGATGGCTCCTTTTTTCGCCAGAGAGTAGAGATTTCAGGCAGACAGGACCAGTGCAGGATATGCAGGACCATTGGACACTTTGCCAGGGATTGCCCCAGGAAGAAGAAAAGGCCCAAGAAGCCCTCTGGTACAGCTACCGCCCCATGGCCTCGACAGGGGGGTGGTACAGGTCTAGCACTTGCTCCTCAGCCTCAACAGAGGGGTGGTACAGGTCCAGCACTTGCTCCTCGACCTCCGCATGGCAGTCCTCCTCAGGATGGTGGTGGTACAGGTCCAACACCTGCTCCTCGGCCTCGACAGGGGGGTGGTAGCTCCTTGACCTCCACCTACCTCAGGGGCACGCGACGCATTCCAGTGGGTTCCGACACGTGTGGAGATCCCTCCTTCAGTTCACGAGGGCACACTAGTGGACTCTGCTTCACCTCGAGCTGTCCCTCCAGTCTCACCTCGCACAGTCCGAGACTGAAGCTTCGACCTCCTCCCCGGTTGGAGCTTCTCCCCTAGAACCAGCAGTGCCAGACACTCTTCTTGAGACAGTAGAGGTCTCCGCGGCTGGGCAGACACAGGATAGAGAGCAGTCCTCACTTCCTCCCTTGGATAGGGGGAAGGGGATGGTTTACACTATTGATCCTCTTCCCTCAGAAGGGATCCTTCGCACTCTGGTGTCTGGCTTGCTTCACATGAACTCATTTTCAACCCTGGCAGATGATTCTGATTTTCCAAAGGAGGAGTTTGTGCCCGCTACTTTTGGGGAGCCAGTGATTGGGTTTCCTGTTGACAGGGCTTCTTCTTCAGGTGGCAGGGTTCTTTCCCCTGTTGATTTTCCGCCACTTGGTTCCATTCCTCGCTCCTCGAGTAGGTCTTCCCCTGTTGAGGGATTTGTTTCCGCCACTAGGTCGGGTAAGGTGTTCCACTCTACATCCTCCCGTCGATGAGGATTATTAGTTGGAACATACAGGGCCTAGGTGGCGTCCCACATCACCGCCGTAGACAGTTGATCCGGGATCAGCTTCATCCAGGTGTTACTGGGGGTTCCATTGATATCTTATTTATTCAAGAGCACAAGCTGGATTCTAGAGATTGTGCCAAGTCAGGCAAGTTGCTTTCCGGCCATACTTTTTGGTCGCCTGCCTTGGGCACCAGGGGGGGCACTTCTATTTCAGTTTCGCAGTCAGTTGTCCCCTTAGTTGTTGGACACGGAGTCATTATTCCCTCTAGAGCTCAGTGGATTATTCTTTTGATTGGAGGGCGTAAGGTTGGTTTCCTTAACCTGTATGCCTCCAACATTAGAGGGGAACGTGTCCTTATGTGGAAGGATTTGCTCTCCTGGGCCCCCATTGCAGATTCATGGGTGATTGGAGGTGACTTTAACATGGTTGAGTTACCGTCAGACAAAAAAGGGGGTAGAGAAGGAGGACTTTACTCTTTGGAGAGAGCAGCTTGGGATGCCTTCCTTTTTCACTTCTGTGGCAGAGATACTTGGTTGGACGATGCCTTTCTTATTCAACCACAGTCCCTCCTGTTCTCTTGGTCGAACAGGAGGCAGCAGATGCCTATTCATGCATGCATTGACAGATTCTATGTAGATGATTGGGCACTTGACAAAGGTGGATCGGTATGCATTGCTGCTGGGGTTTCCACTTCAGACCACTTTCCTGTTGTGCTGGCTATCTCAGAGCCTCACTTGAGAGGCTGGTCTGCCGGCATCAGGATTCCAGATGCCTTGTACACAGAGGAGGACCTTACAGAGGCAGCCCTGCAGATATGGGTTTCTCATGTCCAGGGTGGGCAGCCATATCCATCACATGTAGCTGCTGCCCTTTCTGGTATTAGCGACTTCTACCTCTCAGCTGCTTGTACCAGGAGACGAGATATTCTTAGACGTAAGATTGGTGTTCGCCAGTAGTTGGTAGCTTTGCAGAGGGAAGAGCAGAAACGGCCTTCATATGCTTGGATTCAGGAGCGCCTTGCTGCAGCAAGGGCTCATCAGCAGATATTGCTTGATCAGAGAGCAGAGTATGCCTTTCATGCACGGGAGTCCTTCTGGATTTAAATGGGTGGTAGAGTCAATAAACACTTTTTCTCTACTCTTGGCCCTAGACATAGTAGAGAGAGTTTATCCCAGCTTATTGACTCACATGGGGTTTTACAGACAGAGCCTGATGATGTCTTACGCATAGCTTCAGATTTTTATGCCACCCTTCTTACTGCTGATCCTGAGACACATGATAGAGAGGATGCTAGACAAGCTATTTGGCAGAGCATCCCTTTGTTGGTGAATCCGGGTATGCATGTTTTGCTCGATGCACCTTTCACCAACACAGAGTTCAGGACTGCACTTTCAGCCCTTCACAAGGGCAAGTGCCCAGGTTCGGATGGCCTCACCCCTTCTTTTTTCATTGCATTTTGGGATATGATTGGAGACTACATTACTTCAGCCCTGCAGGCCATTTGGGACTCTGGCGAGATGCCTGGGTCGCTTACAGAGGGTCTCATCCACCTTATCCCAAAAGGAGGTTGCAGAAATTTAGTGTCCTAGTGGAGGCCTATCACACTTCTGGGGACTTGTTACAAGATTCTGGCCAAGGCAATCAGCCTCCGATTGCAGCCCCTTCTCCCTGATCTTATTCATGACACTCAGATGGGATTTGTGCATGGCAGAAGCATTTTTGAAAACATTTTCTCTTTCTTGGAAGCTTCAGAGTGGGCCATGCAGAGTGGCCAGAATCTAGCCATTCTACTTTTGGATTTTGAGAAAGCTTATGACAGAGTAGATTGGGGTTTTCTGGAGGGCACCCTTCTACGCTTTGGCTTTACTGATGCTTGGATCAGAGGTGTTTCCTGTTTGTACAGATCAGCCCACAGCCAGGTACTTATTGGTGGGGTAAGGGGTGAGAGATTTCAGATTTCGAGATCAGTCCGTCAGGGATGCCCCCTTGCTCCTTTCCTTTTTTTGTTCGTGGCCGAAGCTATGAGTATCTATGTTAGATCTCAAGCTGACATCTTTGGGTTGAGACTTCCCATCAGAAGGGAAGAGGAGCTACTTGACAGTGAGTTGGCAGATGACACAACAGTTTACTTGGATGCCACTCCACAGACGCTCACTTCTTTCAGGATAGCATTGGATTTATTTTGCTTGGCGGCCGGGGCACAGATGAATTGGCATAAATCCAATGGCTTTTGGATCAGTGATGAGGACACTCCAGTTTGGGGGCTTGACATAGGATTCACTTGGGTTCAGAGAGGTGTGCCTGTCAGGTATTTGGGCTGCCAGGTCGGCTTGGATATTTCTTCCACGCAGCAGTTTGCTCCCGTATTGGAGAGCATCAGGAGGAAGCTTCTTTTTTGGAGCTCAGACAAGCTGGATCTTGCCTCTAGAGTTGTGGTGGTCAACCAGGTCCTCTTCACGGCCTGGTTTGTTTGTTCATGCTGGTGCCGTTCTAGAGACTGCATCATTCAGCTCAGGAGACCGATCAGAAACTTTCTTTGGAGTGGGCTTGATGGCACATCAGATGCCTTAGCTAGGGTGGCTTGGGAGACCCTCATCCTCCCTACACAGGAAGGGGTTCTCAATATTATTGATCCAGATTTACAGTGCAGAGCTTTACTATGCAAGATGGTGGTGCGGGGACTTATGCCCGGGCAGGAACTGTGGAAGGACTTTCTTATTAGCAGCATATAGAGGTGCACACCTTCTTCAGGAGGAGACTAGATGAGCAGTGTTAGGTGGATCTTCACCACAACACACCTCAGATCACCTTCGTCCCCTCTCATGGTTGCCATTCTGAAAGCTTGGGCCAGTTTCAGGAGCACTCTTCGGAGGATTCCTCCTTTCTCTCGTGAAGAGATTGATAGGCAACCCATTATGTGGAATGACAGTATTTTAGATGATCATGGCAGACCACTGGGTGCCTCACTCTACATGCAGTGGTCCAGGTGGGAGAGGGGACCTGCATCATCTATGGGGTCTTGGAAAGCTTTCCGCAGGCTTCTAGAGGAGACCAAATCAAGGTTGACAGGACATCTCAGAGGGAGTGCAGGGAGGATCTTGCAGATTGAGGCAGCCCTTCCAGAGGTTTGGGTACACACAGATGATATGCCACTCACTTGCTCCACTTGGGCAGGTACTTTTACGAGAGGCGGTGTTTTGCTTCAGGTCTTGGCCTTTCGAGATGCACAGGAGGATGCTTTAGTTTTTAGTGTCCAAGATGGTTGCAGATTGCTCAGGTCCACAGAGGACATCTTGCTTGAGTCTGCTTTTCAGCCTATCTGGGTTGTAGGTCTTTTGGTGCAGGGATCAGATTCAGAGTGGTTCCTAGATCTAGACCCCCGGCTACTCTCCACCGGGTCTTGGAGGCTCTGGCTCTATGGGGGAGTTCCCATCAGGTATTTGCAGTGGGACCCCGGAGAGTGGGAGTGGATTGACGCAGGGCATCGAGAGACGAGCATCCTCTTCTTTTGTTACACGGTCAGTAATGCCAGGAGATTTCAGCTCAGTAGTAGAGGTTGGAGACCTTCTAGAGTTCCATATTGGGAGACATTTGATATCGCTGCAGATCTGCAGAGGTGCTTCTGGAAATCCCACAGGAATAGAAAGATCACTATCTTCTTTTGGCTCTCTATCCATGGTGGGATAGCAGTGAACCTTCGGAGATCCAGGTTCGGAGCCGACCCTACTTGCCCTCGTTGCCTCTCTGCTTCGGAGACTATTCAACATTGCTTATGGGATTGCAGACAGGCAAGGATGATTTGGATGGGGGTAGCCAGGATTTTCAGTCACTTTGCCCACTCCCCATTCTTTATGACATGGGGCTTAGTGGCTTGGCTTTCTCTTACAGGGCCTCAGGTATTCTATGAGAGATTTGACTCCTCTCGGGCCATTTTGGTTCGACGTCATTAGATTGAGTCCTGTTCGTTGGATGTGGTACCACACCTTCCTTTTATAGCTGTACATGCCTTTGTGGATACTTCTTGGGAGATTCTAGCGAGCATAGCATCCTGGCATATCTGGAGAGCCAGATGCATAGAGGCTTTGGAGGATACTCAGGTTCATCACTCACACACATTGGGGACAGACACCGTACATACTTTGATGGCCGTATGGACGAGTATGTAGGGAGACTCCCATGCAGCCTCAGCTAAGAGGGCTTCTTTCTTCAGGGAATGGAAGGATTCTTCTTTATTCTCTGAGACTACTACAGGGTTGAGGTGCGCCCATTGGGAAAAATGTGGTTGGTACGAAATGGATTTATAAGGTGAAATACCATTCAGATGGCACCGTTGAGAAATACAAAGCCTGTTTGGTTGCCAAGGGGTATGCACACGAGGAGGGAATAGATTATGAGGAGACTTTTGCTCCAGTGGCCATGATGATCACCATTCGTTCTGTCATCTCTCTTGCTGCGTTTTATGGTTGGTCAGTGTACCAGATGGATGTCAAGACCGCTTTCCTCAATGGAGATCTTAAAAAGGAGGTCTATGTACATCAGCCCTAAGGTTTTGAGGTGAAGGGACAAGAGCACAAGGTATGCAAGCTCAAGAAGGCTCTATATGGACTGAAGCAAGCACCTCATGCGTGGTATCAGAAGATACATCAGTTTTTGCTGTCCCAAGGCTTCGTAAACACTCATACAGAGCCAAATCTGTATGTTCTGCAGCAAAAATCAGAATTGGTCATGTTGGTACTATATGTGGATGACATCATACTCACTGGCAGTGATTTGCAGCAAATTACAGCAGTGCAGTCCGCTTTATGTCACAACTTTGACATGACAGATTTGGGCCTATTGCATTATTGTCTTAGCATTGAGTTTTGGCAGACTCATGATGGGATTTCTATGTCATAGACAAAGTATTCGAAGGGGTTGTTGCAGAAATTTAAAACGGAGAACTGTAAGCCTGTGGCTACTCCATTGGAAAAGGGACTCAAGTTGAGTAAGCATGATACTGCTGAAAAGTTTGATGGCACTTTGTACAGACAGTTGGTTGGCAGTTTGATATATCTATGCTCCACATGGCCTAATATTGCCTACGCCATAGGGCTTTTGAGCCAGTTCATGCATTGTCCCACAATCACACATTGGAATGCAGCAAAGAGGGTTCTCAGATATGTCCATGGCACTCACTCTCTTGGCTTGCATTATGCTTCAGATTGTGATCTAAAGCTGAGTGGTTTCACCGACTCAGATTGGTCAGGGGACATTGACGACAAACGGTCCACTACTGACTATTGCTTCTCATTGGGTTCAGCCTGTATGTCATGGCTCAGTAAGAAGCAAGAGCGAGTCTCTCTTTCCTCTAGTGAAGCAGAGTACAAAGCTGCAAATTCAGCCACTACGGAGTTAATGTGGTTAAGGAAGCTTTTGCATGACTTGCATCATGCACAGGATGGCGAAGCAAACTCTATCTTCTGTGACAGCCAGAGTTGCATTGCCATAGCCAACAATCCTGTCTTTCATGCTCGCATGAAACACATTGAAAATCATTATCATTATGTACGGGATTGTATTTCTGCTGGCTTCACTGATCTCATCTATTGTCCATCTGAGGACAATGTGGCGGATATCTTCACCAAAGCCCTATCAACAGATCTTTTCTTACGACATCGACATGGATTGGGGATCAGAGACATTCTCACAATGTCAAGGGGGGTTGTGAAGTGATTCACAATGACATTGTTTTCATGTACTCCCATGGGTTGCATATCCATCTGGATGAATTTGTGCAACCATGGTACTTTAGGTACTGCAAGGTACACCTGAGACATTTCCAGGGTACTTTCAGCCATATCTTTGAGGGGGGATTTGTAAGAGATTACAAAGATATGGTGTTGTACGCATAAAGTCAACCCTATGGTTGACCAGAAGTACTTGGGTACTATATATACCAAGTACTTGTATTGTTTCATTTGAACATTTCTATTGGAGCTTTCTTGTGTGTGCACTCTTGCTCACTTGTGTTCACAACCTGTCTCCACTTTGTTCCTACACTTATGTTCACACATTTTGAAGCATTGTAAAGAATACATTTTTTTCCCTATGTTTCTGTGTACTTTCCAGCATAGCTACCAAGAAACGGACTGTTCTGGGAACAATGGATGCCAGGATGGGAAATTTTCAGGAAGGGGAAACGTGGACATGAAATGGGAATGCGACTTTATATGAAAGCCCATCATATGACATAGGAATATACAACATGGAGACAGAAAAAGGGGCAAGGAACAGAGCTTCAGGGGAACGAGGCTTGAGGTGGAAGCATGAGGTGTACGTAGAAAACCAGAGGGTAGAACTTCAGCAGGAGCAAGTGGCCAGACGCTGCAGCAACGTGAAGTAGTAGTGCAATGAGAGCTATATTAAGGTGAGTCGGAAACGAGTTTGAGCAAGCATATAGATGGCACTGAAGCCCTCGGAGGTATGCAGAATCTACATCATCCCTTCATAGTTGCAGCCGAGTGTTTCTGTACATTCTGGCAAGCTTGGAAGGATTGAAGCTCCTTGATAGTTGTGTGTAATCAAGGAACCAGTTTTTGGTGTGTTCTTGTTTTGGAACCGGGCATTATTGTGTGTGCACCATCGCTCAAGTGTCTTGTCGTGGTACAGGACTGAGAGAAGCTTTAGATCCAGAAACTCCCCGACAAAGAATTTCTGCTGTATACCCTGAGTTTGAACATTTTAAATTTACTAATCTCATAATACAAGACCACAGAGAGAGATGAGGACACTGAAGTTTGAACATTTGCCAATCTCATAACAATGGGAAGAAGACTTAATGCGGATAATGACTTACCCATCTCCTACTGAATAATGCTAATAGGTTTAGCCTAGGGATCAAATGAATTAGTTGCAAGGAGGCAAATCGAAGAAATATGTCCAGCTTTTTAATAAAATCTGTCATGACTCCTTTAAAGTTGCATTGCATGTTGGATGAAGCTATAATGGTGCTTGGTGTTGCAAGCCTTGACTCCACGGAAATCCCCTTAGTCAGTACACTGACATGTTATATGGACAATTCTCTTCAAAACATTTTATGATGGCTTGATGTTTGCATCAGTATCTTAAAGTCATATTTATCCACAATAGAATATAGGGTTATCCCACAGCTGAGAAAATTGATGGCATAGAATTTTCGAAATTAGTCATAGAATTTAGCAACTCGATATTTATAAAAGAATTGTATAAGTGTAAATGAAGAAAGATAGGAATTTAGAGTTGGTACATTTTTCAGCTTTCTTCTTGTTGTAGTGCCTTTGTATTCATATCCTTATACAACAGCTGTTTTTTCTTTCTATTATTGCATAATTTGCATTTAGCCTTAATCTTGATATTTCCAGTGGGATCAAGGTCATGTACCATAAATACGTCTAGCGGGGTTTAAAGTCTCGAAAATCATTATCAGGGTCCTTTTTATTTTATGACTGACTGGGACAACCTCGTGCATTGTCTCATGCCATCAACTTTGGCCTCCAGTAGTCATTAGCTAACTGGCAGGTCGAGCCAAATATGAGAATACAGACATTGCAATACTGTGACAATTTGGCATAGCTTGATTATTCTGGTCCTATCTTTGTTATTTACAGGGAAAATCTTCCCTGTTGTGAAAAACCAGCATCTTCTTTTGTGTACACTTCTGGTGTGCAACTCTTTGGCCATGGAGGTAAGAAGCTTATACCTATCAAATTTTTGCTTGCTTTGTGTAGAATGACAAGATGCTTGCTGATCTAGTTTGCATAAGTTTCATACAGGCCCTTCCAATATTTTTGGATTCATTGGTTCCGTCATGGGGAGCAATCCTTATTTCAGTGACATTAATTCTCATGTTTGGAGAGGTAAAAGAAATTTCATTTTCTAATCAGCTAAGCATATATGTATCATATGCATCTAGTTAATTCATGTAATGTCTGATGCGTTTCTCAAAATTTTGTCACTCTAAATGTCAGATACTTCCTCAAGCTATTTGCAGTAGGCATGGCTTGGCCGTTGGAGCAACCATGGCACCTTTTGTTCGTGTCCTTGTCTTTGTGTGTTCTCCAATTACATATCCAATCAGCAAGGTCAGGAACACATTAAGTGATTCTTTTAGACATTCTCCTGAGATTTCTCGCATGCATTTGAATTTGTGGAGATGTTGTGTTTGTTTACAAGATGACAAGGTAGATATTTTGGAATATGACCGCAGTTATTGGATTATTTATTGGGTAAAGATCATGTTGCTCTCTTTCGAAGGGCTGAATTGAAGACTCTCGTTACTATGCATGGAAATGAGGTACAAATTTGTGAAAACCCCAGTAAATGGCCTTGTACAGTATCATTTTGTGATCAATGGGTATATGCTTATGCATGCAACTATTATAGAATTGTGTATTTTAGTTGTTATTTAGATTTATCTGGATCATTTCTATAGTAATCCACGACATATACCTAATACTTTGAGGATCAGAGATGGAACTAGAAGCCACATAATTGCAAGTAGAGTTTGGTTCAGAACCAGGGCCCTACCTATGCAGGGTATTGATAGCTGTTCTGTACTTCAGTATATGAGAATTTTCCCGATATATCTTGGGCAGACCTCTAAACCCACCTGAAAGCCCAAGTATCTATGTGCCGAACTTGTAGGGGCAGAGCCCAATTGAACATCAAAATCATGCATGTCACCTTGCAAACCTTTAAATAAACCTACCTCTTGAAACCAAGTAGTAGTTGTCTACAACATTTTTTTTGTAGTCCATAGCAGGCCTTTTGTTACGCTCTAGCCGAGGTAGCATGACCTCGGAAGAATCAGTCGACATTTCCCTTATAGGATCTATCTTTGTAATATATGTGTTTGTGCTTTATGTAAATGATCGGGAGGGGTTAATGTCAAGGTCCTAGGTGAGGGCTGATAGCACCAGACTAGATAGATCTGAGACCAAGGGCCTAGTGCAAAGATTGTGCCTAGGGGCAAGGAATTAAATGCATCCCAAGAGAGGGGTGAAATGTTGCATTAGGAAGGCCCTATATGGATGACATGTGGCATCTAGATCTATCTAGGGATTTGGGGTCTGTCAAGGCTAGTGAGAGAAGTGAAGAATGTGTGGATTTACGTAATTTCGATATAGCTCTCTCTCTCTCTTGCTTGAAGACTTGGCAGAATTGGCTGGGTGGTAACGAAAGGTGCTACTCCCGTGATCTGTAGAGAAGAGAAAGGCAGAAATTTGTTGACATTTGGTATCAGAGCCGAGGCAAGGAAGAATTCAACGGGCTCAACCTCACCCAGGAATTTTACGTGAGGCGTTGTGCGGTGGCTTGGTTACGGGTAGAACCGGAATCGTGAATCGAGAAGGGGCAAAATTAATCGCGATTTTAAGCGACTGGGAGAACTAAGTCGTGACTATAGTTCAGTTCGAGACTTCGTGCAGCTGATAGCAGCGATTCAACGGCAGTAGAGAAGCTACGAACGAGCGGAACGCAGGAACTGTGATAGTGTGGCGCAATCATATGGACGGGTAGTGCTTACGCCAGAAGCTAAGCCTACAGGGATTCGGAGTTAATGAATTCCAGGCCTGGACATCCCTGGTGGATTGACGACGTACAAGTAGAGCGGGGCGATGACCCGTTGTGACGTAATAGAAGGACCAGAACACAGGCGCTGTTGACGAAGCCAGACTTCATAATTGCGGGCTAATTTGAGCGCTGTCACGTCGATTTGTATATTGCCTACTCAGCCTGCGTGGAGATTCCAGGGAGCAGTCCTTCTTTTTTTTAAAATCAAAATCTGAGTTTTCAGTCGAGTTGTCTGTACAGCAGAGGCTGTCGTCTATTCATTTCTGTGTATAAGAAAAGGGGGAAATCCATCAAAAAAAAAAAAAAAAAAAAAAAAAAACCCATCTTCCACTGTGAACCTATGGAAGCAGAGGGACAGAATTCAAGGGTAAATCCTAGCGAGTCTAGAGTACAGTCTACACAACAGATGTCACATCAGGCAGCACCTACTTTGATTGGTAGGATTTCAATACTAGAGGATGCTTTACAGCAGATTATGAACCAGCAACTTCAGGCGAATGCTGGTCAAAATGAGATTAGGGAGATGGTGCAAGCCTTGTCGGCTAGACCGTCTAGGATTGATAAGGGCAAAGCTCTAGCTGAGCCAGAGCCCAGTGTACATTCCTTAGAGCGCGCAAGGGTCAAAGTACCTAATATCGCTAATTATAGACCGGAGAAGTACGCTGGTCGGATGACCGAGCGCAGCTCTGATGTGATCGAGGTTTGGTTGCACAAGTGGGAAGAAGCCTTCGCCATTTGTGAGATTAAATCCGATCTAAAGAAAATCCGCGAGGCCACACACCTGTTTATTGAGGCAGCGGATAGGTGGTGGATAAAGCAACAGAAGGATCAAGTTGCTCCAACCACCTGGGAAGGGTTCAAAGCTGAATTCAAGAAACACTTTCTCCCACCTGATGAAGAATCCCGAGCTTGGGATGCTTATAGAAATCTTCGTCAGAGGAGCTTGTCAGTGGCAGAGTACACTGACAAATTCAGGGAATGTGTTATGAAAATAACAGACCCTCTCCCTATGTCGGTTCAGTTAAAAGATTATATCTATGGACTGAACGACAAAATCAAAATGGAAGTTCGGGCTAAATATGTAACTACACTAGATGAATCTATAGCAGTAGCCCTGAACTATGAGGATGCCAGAGGCAGGTCTGGTGGATTTGTGCAGGCAGGGACTCAGTATGAGCACCCGAGGAAAGGGGGATTTCAGAGGAAATGGGTTTCAAAGACAAGTGTCTCGCAGCCAAGTGGCCAAACCAAGCAGGTGAAGCCGGTTGAGGGACCAACAAAAACAAGTACCACCGTTGGGGTGAAAAGGAAAATAACTCCAATGGCAGCCCGGGCTTGGTCAAAGTCCTCATTGACCCCTGAACAAAAAGAGAAAGCTAGAAAAGAAGGATTGTGCTTCGGCTGCCTTCAGCGACATCAGTGGAAGGATTGTCCACTGAACAAAGATCGTCGCACGGCTAGTATGATAATATCTGAATGCGACGTGGAAATGCAGGAGAGTCCCAGTGCGGAGCATATGCAGATGCAACTGGCGGGATCTTCTCAGAGGTTAGTACCTTGTTTGTTATGTGTATCTGTTGCTAAGTTAGTGACGAGTGCACCTGATAACATCCTATCTAAGCCCGCAGCAACGGGGTATACAGCCTTCAATGATACGGAGTTAATCAAAATGAAAGGGCAAGTGGCCAGTCATGATGTCATTGTGTTGTTTGACTCGGCGTCAACTCACAATGTGATTAACTCCAAGCTCGTGAAGAGGCTGAAATTAAAGACAAGTCCATCTGACTATGCGTACACAGTCAGGATGGCAGATGGAAGTTCAACTGAAGTATGGGACCAAAGGGTTACCCAGTTGGAGCTTCGGATTCAGGACTATGCTGAGAAGCTTGATTTTGAAATGACCAAGCTTGCTCATGCAGATATAGCCCTGGGAATGGCGTGGCATTCTAAGAAGAATCCAGCCATTGATTGGAAAAAGCACGTATATCAATTCAAGATGAATGATGTGCTTTATGTCTTGCGAGGTGAAAAAGATATACCTCAGGGACCATTGGTTTCCGTGATGGAAATCAGAAAGGCTCAAGTAGAGTTTTTGTACCTTTGCACCGCATCGGTAGAGTCGATGGATGATTCTTCGACTAGCACTGATGTTACGCAAAATGGTGAGATGGCCAAGCTGGCTAATCTTATAACAGAGGAGTTCTCTGAATGTTTTAGGGATGAACTACCTTATGGGTTACCTCCAGAGCGGAAAGTTCAGCATAAGATTGAACTGATCCCGGGGGCAGAACCTGTAAATAGACCTCCCTATAGAATGAGTTTTACTGAAGAAGCGGAGGTGCGTAGGCAACTGGAAGAATACCTCAAGTTGGGGCAGATTCAACCAAGTTTCTCACCTTTTGCTTCGCCAGTGATATTAAAGAGAAAAAAAGATGATACGTTTCGCCTCTGTATAGATTACAGAGCATTAAATAATATCACTGTTAAGCACAGGTATCCGATGGCTCGGATTGATGATTTGCTAGATGCATTACATGGAGCCGTGATTTTCAGCAAGATAGATCTTAAGTGCGGCTATCATCAGATCCGGATTAGAGCCGAGGATGTGCATAAAACCGCTTTTAGAAGCAGGTTTGGTCATTATGAGTTTTTGGTAATGCCCTTCGGACTTACCAATGCTCCAGCGACCTTCGTCATGCTTATGAATGATTTACTACGTCCGTATATCGGAAAGTTCGTAGTACATTTTATTGACGATATCTTGATATTCAGTAAGAGTGTTACTGAGCATTGTGAACACTTAAGGATAGTGTTCAGTATTTTGAGGAAAGCCAGTCTTTATGTGAATAAAAAGAAAACTATACTGTGTATGGTTAGGCTTGAGTATTTAGGGTTCATAATTACTCCACAGGGGGTAGAAATGGATCCGAAGAAAGTGGCTGCGATACTAACTTGGCCGATCCCTCAGAGTCTGACCGCGTTGCGATCATTCTTGGGATTTGTCCAGTTTTATAGAAGGCATATCAAAGGATATTCCGGAATAGTATCGCCGTTGACTGATCTGACCTCAGATAAAGTACCTTTTATTTGGGGACAGAATCAACAAGAAAGTTTTAACACCATAAAACAAGCTGTGGTCACAGGACCGGTGTTAAAAATAGTTGATCCCCAGAAACCATTGTTCCTAGAAACCGATGCAAGTGGCATTGCGGTAGGAGCAGTTCTCCTTCAAGAGGGAAGGCCAGTAGCCTTTGAAAGCAAGAAGCTTTCTCCCTCTCAAAGGAATTGGCCAACTCATGAATTGGAGTTGTATGCTGTTATCCATGCTTTGAAAACATGGAGGCATTATCTGTATGGTTCAGAGTTTTATGTGGATGTAGATCATGATACTCTGAAACATTTCTGTAAACAGCCTGACTTGAGGGGCCGCCAAGCTAGGTGGGCAGAGCTCATGCAGGAGTTTAATCTAACGATTCGGTACCGAAGAGGAAAAGACAATAAGGTAGCTGATGCGTTGTCTCGCATTATGCACAACCTGAGTTTCACGGTATTAGAGAGTGCTCTAATGACCGAGATCAGAGAAACTCAGAAGGTGGACGAGTTTGTCCAGAGCTTATGGCCTAAGGCTCATGTGTTAAAACCCGGGGAAAATGAAAAGGATGACCTGGCATCCAGAAAAGGCCAAACTTATGCAAGATATACCATAAGGGATGGTATGCTAGTTAGAAATGGCAAGGTTGTAGTACCTGGTCAGAATGATCTCAGGCAGAGAGTCATTCGACAATGCCATGATAGCCCGTGTGCGGGACATCCAGGAGTCGAGAAGACATATGATCTCGTGAAGCGAGATTTCTTTTGGCCAAAGATGAAAAAGCATATTCATGAATATGTGACACGGTGTTTCTCGTGTCAGGTAAGTAAGGCCGAGCGGGTGAAGCCACCCGGACTTTTACAGCCCTTGGAAATACCACTAAGTAAGTGGGAGAGCATTTCCATGGACTTTATTGTAGGGCTACCTACAACACAAGGAGGTTATAATTCTATCCTTGTGGTGGTTGATCGTCTAACCAAGATGGCTCACTTCATTCCGACTAGAGAGTCTATTAGTGCCCCGCAAGTAGCGGAGTTGTTTATTAGACATATATTTCGTCTGCATGGATTGCCTAGATCCATAGTGTCAGACAGAGATGTCAGGTTTACCGGTCATTTTTGGACAGCGGTATTTGAGACACTAAGGACTGAGTTGGGAATGAGTAGTGGGGATCATCCTGAGACGGATGGTCAGACGGAGAGAGTCAACCAGACATTAGAGGATATGCTGAGAGCATATGTGTCATTGAGGCAACATACGTGGGACAAGTGGTTGCCATTGTTGGAGTTTGCCTACAATGATAGGAAACATTCATCTACTGGGTTCAGTCCGTTTGAGCTGAACTATGGTTATAGACCAGCTAATCCAACTATAGTTGGAGTACCTCAGAAAGTGCCTAGTGCCGCGAACTTTGTAGTTCAGATGCGGGAGATGCTAGCACTTGCGAGAGCTAACATCCGCCAGGCTATGGATAGAGCCAAGGTGTATGCGGATGAAAATCGGTCTATAAGAGTATTTGAAGAAGGAGAAAAAGTTTTTCTCAGAATTCCTTCGCACTCGAAGTCGTTGACTTCAGGAGAGTGTGCTAAGTTATCACCTCGATACTGTGGGCCGTGGTTAATTCTAAAGAGAATAGGCAGTGTAGCCTATAAATTAGAATTGCCACAGGGGTGTAAGGTGCACCCGGTTTTTCATGTTTCGCGCTTAAAGAAATTTTTGCATACAGGTGACTCACTAATCGAAGGTGTGGTTTTGTTTCAGGAGATAGAGGATATTGCAAGGCGCAAACCAACAAGAATCCTGGACCGAGGAACAATGCAAATACGAAATCGGAAGATACCCACGGTGTTGGTTGCATGGCATGGTCAGCCTCTATCGGAAGCTACCTGGGAATCCGTATATCAGTTGCGGAGAGTGTTCCCAGACTTTATCATCGAGGACGCTGATGTCTGAAGAGGGAAGGAATGTTACGCTCTAGCCGAGGTAGCATGACCTCGGAAGAATCAGTCGACATTTCCCTTATAGGATCTATCTTTGTAATATATGTGTTTGTGCTTTATGTAAATGATCGGGAGGGGTTAATGTCAAGGTCCTAGGTGAGGGCTGATAGCACCAGACTAGATAGATCTGAGACCAAGGGCCTAGTGCAAAGATTGTGCCTAGGGGCAAGGAATTAAATGCATCCCAAGAGAGGGGTGAAATGTTGCATTAGGAAGGCCCTATATGGATGACATGTGGCATCTAGATCTATCTAAGGATTTGGGGTCTGTCAAGGCTAGTGAGAGAAGTGAAGAATGTGTGGATTTACGTAATTTCGATATAGCTCTCTCTCTCTCTTGCTTGAAGACTTGGCAGAATTGGCTGGGTGGTAACGAAAGGTGCTACTCCCGTGATCTGTAGAGAAGAGAAAGGCAGAAATTTGTTGACACCTTTCACCATGTCAGTAAATGGCAATGAGACTTTAGTCTATAAGCTCCTCATCTCTCTTGATGGCATTGAAAAGATCCCCCAAAAAGAGAAACTCTTCTCCCACTGATCTCTTCTAAAGTCCCTCAAAGAAAGCTAAAAAAAGATGAGGGCATATTAGTTCCCAACACATTTTAAAGGCAATCATACAAGAGTTGTTGTTACTTGGACATGCATCAATGGGTAAGGAAGAGAGCCCCCTCCAACTCTGCCAAGGTCAATGGTCCATCTAACCCGTTCAGCTTGTGATGGTTCACCACCTTTGACGTACAAGACCAAACCTAATCTCTAGCCCATATAATGTTTGATGGGAGGCTTACATATATAGATCTAAAAGTAATGGATTGTCATATCCATGATAGAGCGAGGATGAAAGTGAAGGTCTCCTTGGTCATTGGGGGTGGCATCAAAGGCCGTGAGAGAGTTAACATGGTCCAGTCGCTCTTAAAGCTTTATGCAACATGAGCCTCCCTTTTGAATTCAAAAAGTCTTTTGAGAGTGGAATTTGAATTGAGACCGTCTGCCTTGAGTATTCTGTAGATTCTCTCTTATGTAACCAAGCTAATTCTCAAATCTCTAATTGCTAAAAAGGTTCATTATTTGAAGTACATGCAATGCTTACTTCCAACCTTCTAGAGGGGAAGAAACTGCATTTTAGTCCAATAATTCGGTATCCATGCTGGCTTATGAGTGCCCTGCAAAGGGGCTGATTTGAGAGAGAGCAGCACCAAGTGATGTTTGAAGTGGAATTTCGGCAATGGTGCTACAATGTTCACCTCCCATGAGCTGCCGGTGGTCTCGCATATACCGGTCCAATATCTCTTGTATCTTAGAACTAGACTAGGTCACTTGCACGAAAAAACTCCTTATAACTTGGAGAGAAGTCCTTGGGCATGGATCTTTAGTGTTTATGTCCCCTAGCAGCCTCTACAAGCCCAAGTGGTTTGGACCCTTAATTCTCTTTGGAAGATCTTGGATCTAATCCTCGAGGACACCTAAGGCGCGTAACTAGCTACATGGACACTCATAGGCCATGATTGCACAATTTTTCATCTCTCTTGGCACTCACCTAAAGAGCTTAGCCTTGCCCATGCAATCCCAAGTTAGTGATATCCTAATTACAATCTTAAGTTAGTGATACCCTAAGAACAAGCAAACACATTGGGAGCATGTGCATGTCCATGTTCTCTTCATTGGCCAGCTGTCCATCTTGACCTTTTCCAATCGATCGACAGTGAACAAGTGGCACATAAGGGACTTGTTGTCCAAAGTGTTGTTGTTGGGTAGTCTCGATATCCTACCCTTACCAAATGGTGTGGGATTGATGGTCCAGCTGCCCCCCATGTTGAAATTGTGACTCATGAGAGTGCATGAAGGTGCAAGTGTTGAAAAGGGAAAAGGCCTAAAATGAACCACCCTCCGAAGGACATGTGGCAATGTACACAAGGGCTTAATCCCACATAGAAGTGGGTAGCCTAACCGAAGGCATAAAATGCCTTGAGGAGTGGAGACTGCAATATTTCGGATCCATTTTATGGGATGAGACTCCAAGGATTGCCTATGCAATTGAGGGATGGGGCTCCCTTAGAACGTGGCTCTTGATGACATGACTCATGCAAAAGTGACTACGTACAAGCTATTCGACATGGTATATCAGAGCTCCAGGAGCTGTGAGCTGAGGTGCCAGCTGAAGCGTGATGCCACATGGCAGCAAGGCAGACTCTGGGCACTGGATCCTAAAATCACGTGCTACGCTCGCAGCAACCACACAGAAAACTGTACCTGACAAACAGCCAAGTGTAGGCAGTTGAGGCATGCAAAAAGACAGGCAGACTGCAAAGATCGTGAGCAAAGACAAAACTGCAGCAAGACCTGATGTGACAAACGTGAGTAGAAGGCTAGAAGACTCACGGAAATTGACATGTGGGCAGAACACAACAGACTAGTGCAAGCAAACATGTGGGCTAATGCAGGCAGTCAGCCAGCTAAGTACAATGAGATTAGATGACCTGGACTGGTGTGGCACGGCCAAGCATGTATTGATAGGACAACTGAGTAGACGCGGACAAGGGACAAACACGAATAGCCAAAGACATGTATCAATGAAATATTGAGCTGCAAAATGTCCTGAAAATTTCAACAATTTGCTCCTTTGTGTAGCATACTAGTCCATTTCACTCACAAGACAAATGCAAATGCACTTTTCTTGGAGATCCTCTTTGGAAAGGGGAGTTGCTTTTGCTAGTAGGTTGGGGAGGCTGTTTTAGGCTATGTTTTCTTACCGATGAGGATTGTTAGCTAGAACATTCAGGGCCTTGGTGGTGTTCCTCATCATCACAGAGGTCAGATGATTCGTAATTAGCTTGATCCAAGTATTACTAGGGGTCATACTGACATTTTCTTTATACAGGAACACAATTTGGATGGCAGGGATTGTAGAATGTCAAGTAGACTGCTTTAAGGTCACACTCTTCGGTCTCTTGCTTTTGGCACTAGGGGAGGAACTTGTATTTCAGTTCTTTGCTCCCTAGTGGTTCGACAGGGAACCTCCCTCTCGAGCATAGGGGATCTTACTTTTGATTTGGTGGACTTATGGTTGGTCTTATTAATCTTTACGCCCCCAATAATAGAGGGGAACATGGAAGGAATTGCTATTTTGGGCTCCCATTGTAGACTCCTAAATTATTGGTGTTGACTTCAACATGGTGGGGTTACCCTTGGATAAACAAGGGGGTAGAGAAGGAGGCCTTCACGAGCTGCCTGTGATGCTTTTCTTTTCCATTTCAGTGACAGAGGCTCGTTGAGAGATGATGCTTTTCATGCTATGCCTTCCTCGCTCATATCGCTCATATTATGTTGGTCAATAGGAGATGTCCGATGCCCATCCATGCATGGATTGACATATTTTATGTTGACAATTGGGCATTGGATAGAGGCGGCACTATTTTTATTGACATAGGGGTCTCTACTTCGGATTACTTTTCGGTGGTCTTAAAGGTTTTTGAGTGGCCTGCAAATGCTTGGATTCAATAGTGCCTTGCTGCAACTAGGTTTTAATAGCAGCTACTTTTGGATCAAAGTGTGAGTATGCCTTTTATGCATGGGAGTCCTTTTGGATTCATATGGGGAGGAGAGTCAATAAACACTTTTTCTCTACTCTTGACCCTGGATAGAGTAGAGAAAGTATTTCTCAGTTGATTGATTCTGACAATGTTTTATAGTTAGATCTTGATGCCATCATACATATTGCTTTAGAATTTTATGTCTCCCTTCTTATTGCAGACCTTGACACTCCTATCAGAGATGATGTAGTAGGTTATTCTAGGATTGGTGAAATCATATATGAGGGTTTTGCATCTTTCACCAATTTGGAATTCAGAACTGCTGCTTTTTCCTTCACAAGGGCAAATGCCTTGGTTCAAATTGGTCAACTCCCTCTTTCTTCACTACTTTTTAGGACTTGATTGGTAATTATATCACCTCATTTCTACATATTGCTTATGACTCTAGTGCTATGTACAGAGGGCTCATCCATCTTATCCTAAAAGGGAGGGGCAGAAATTTGGTTTCCCAATGGAGGCTTATCATTCTTTTGAGGTACTACGTATAAGATCTTGGCAAAGGCAATTAGCTTGTAGCTGCGGTCCCTCTTCCTGATCTTAGAGCATTTTAATGACATATTTTCCTTTTTGGAGGCTTTGGAGTCGGCCATGCATAGTGGGCTATAGTGGCACTCCTTTTTTATTTTTCAATCCCAATAGACATCTAAATAACCAATCTTCACTTCAAAAGGTCCCCACTTTCTTTTAAAACTTATGCCAATTCTTATTCACTACCTGCATAAAGAGGTCCAAAATTTGCAGCCATATCCATGTCCATACCCAATAACATATATTAAAAAGTCACACATAATGTGAACCATAAGTACATTGGAATTCTGCTGCTCAACTAAGTTCTCCAAAGAACTATTTAGTAAACTTATATCAGTTTCTCAAAAGTTTTTCAAAAACTACAACACAAAAACCCTGCAAAGGGCTACTCCATCAAAGCTCCATAAGACAGACGCTCTTGGGTCCCTTCAAATAGGACCAAGAGCTCCACCCAATTTGGTTCATTCCCTAGGTTGAAATCGATTGAAACTACCTATATGCGCGGAGGCGTACATAGGCTAGTGAGTGCTCGTGATACAATCTAGTCCTAACTATGGAAGACTTGGGGTCCCCAAATCTTCACTATTGTCGGGGATGGCTTGCATGTTGATGTAGTAGCGCGCTTTAGTCGGCTTCCGTTTATTGTTGTTGTGAACTGGACTCCATCGAGTGTTTCTAGCAGCACAGCTCCAATGGGATTCATTTTTTTGACTCTATAAGGTCCTTGACCTGGAAATTCGAGCTTTACTCTCGAAGTAGTTTGGGGTTCCTTAGATGGTACCTTACTATGTTTTGATTTTTCAAGTGCTTGAATTAGATGGGTTTCTCCTTGTACAAATCATCCCACTAGTCATGCTTATCAAAGGGGGTAATGAAGTGAGATTTCTGATTTTCAGATCAGTCTATCAGGGAGCCCTCTTGCTCCTTTTTTGTACTAATTCATGGGAGAATCGATGCGTATCTTTTTGAGATCTTAAGGCATATATTTTTGGGCTAATACTTCCCTCCAGATGACAATACTGTTTTTTGGATGCCACTCCCAAGACTCTCACCTCCAACAAGACTGCCTTGGATTTATTTCGTTTTGCAGCAAGTGCACATATTAGTTGGAAGAAATTCAAGTGCACATATTTATTTAAGTGAGGAGGATATCCCAAATTAGGGGGTTGATTTTGGTTTCACATGGATCCAAAGGGGTGTCTCTATCAAATGACTGTCAAGTCGGTGTGTGCATCTCTCCCTCACACTAGATCACTCCTATGTTGGAGAGCATCAGGATGGCTGAACTTGGCCTTACTTCTAAAGTGCTAATTGTCAACCAGGTATTGCCCGCCACAACCTGGTTAGTTTTCTTTTATTGGTGCCAGCCTAGGGACTGCATCACTCACGTCAAAGGGTTGATTATGTGTTTTTTATGGAGTGAGGTTCATGGTTCGCCAACCTGGTTGGTTTGCTTTTATTGGTGAGAGTCTAGGAACAACATCACTCAGCTCAAAAGGTTGATTATGAAATTTTTATGGAGTGAGCTTCATGGTTCAATAGATGCTAGAGCCAAGGTGGCTTGGGATACTTGATTCTCCCAATGCAAGAAGGAGGCCTTAATATCATTGATCCAAATCTACAGTGTTGTAGGGATTTGGTTTGCAAGATGGTGGACAAGAGATTGATGCCAAGACAGGAGCCTTGGAAATATTCACTTACTTGATGAAGTGGTTCTTGTAACCCCTCCTCAAATGGTTATTGGATGGACAATACTAGGTGGATCTTTATGACCCAAGTACTTGTATTGTTTCATTTGAACATTTCAATTGGAGTTAACTTGTGTTCACTTCTTGTTCTCGTGTTCACAACTCTTCTCCATTCTTGTTTCTACATGTAGTATCAGAGCATCTAGTTTTGTTCTTGGTTGCCCACATTCTGTTCCGTTTCAGCTCCCATAGATCGCATTCGACCCGGACAGCCCACATTTTGCTCTAGTTCAGTTCGGTGCCTCGTTTCATCGCTAGAAACACTCCAGCAGCTGTTTTTTGACTTTTTGAGGTCCAATTTCGACGTTTTTCGAAATTTCAGAGCTACCTACAAACAAATGAATCTGTCCTGCACCATTTCGGGCAGGGGAAAAATTTTGCAAAATTTTGTCCGTACACTTGTACGGACGTCCGTGCGGTTGTACAACTCTCCGCACGACTTGTTAGAAGGTGATTCTAAGTCCGTATGACTTGTCAGAAGGCGATTTTGAGCATTTTTCGGCGTTTTTGCTCAGATCTGGACTCTTTTCAGTTCCAGGATAGTTTCAGGAACTTCTCTTGTCCATATTGCAAGTGCATTGCAAGGTACATTGTTCATTTGCAGTGTTACACAGCTTGAGGCTGTTTTGGGCACTTATTTTTAGTGGGTACAGCTTCTACAGGGTGTTTGCAGCTCTTCCAGACTTGCATTTGGATTCCCATCGTGATGGGTGCAAGATTTGTGGCTGGAACAAGCCTTTTTGGCGCCTACGTAGCTTGCATTTATGAGTCTTGAGACTCATTGACAGCTACTTGCAGTTGGGATTGCATTCTAGCACGTGAAGTGCTTTAGAATATTGCAATTTGAAACAGTGCTTGGCTGATTTTTGGGGCAGAAGTACTTTGTATTTGGGCATTTGGGCCATTGTTTGGCATTGCATTGAGCCATTGTTTGGCTGGAACAAGCCTTTTTGGCGCCTACTTAGCTTGCATTCATGAGTCTTGAGACTCATTGACAGCTACTTGCAGTTGGGATTGCATTCTAGCACGTGAAGTGCTTCAGAATATTGCAATTTGAAACAGTGCTTGGCTGATTTTTGGGGCAGAAGTACTTTGTATTTGGGCATTTGGGCCATTGTTTGGCATTGCATTGAGCCATTGTTTGGCTGCAATTTAGCAGAAATTTTTGGGGCAGAAGTACAGTGCATTTTGTATCCCAGAAGGGGATTGGGCTTAGTGCAAGCAATTTTTGGGACAGACTTACTGCTATTTCAGAGTAGCCACTATCAGTATATGCCACTGAAGTGATTGCATAGAAGTCAGTTGCATAGAAGTCAGTTGCATTTCAGGTGCCCATTTGTTATATTTCTTTGTAGATTTGTTTGCAGTTATTCTTGAGCCAGCATCATGTCTCTTTCAGAGAATTTTGGGACCATGACTGAGGCCGACAAGTTGTTGGATGGAACGGAAACAAGGTTTTTCCTCAAGTCAGGAACAAAGTAGACATCATGGATATACTTTTCTTTCCTGAATCTAGAAGGATGGGAACGTCTCCCACTCTTGTGATGTCCTGAGTGGCATCATTGGCACAAGTAACCTGTCTGCCATGAACAGGTTTGATTTCTTCAAACCACTCTTTCCTGTGAGTCATGTGCTTTGATGCACCACTATCTAGATACCAAGTATCTATGGCAGCAAATGAAGAATCCCTAGATGAAGCAAGAGAAGCATCATGTGCAACTAAATCCCCCCCTAGCACCAAACCTGTCCTGAAATGCAGTAAACACATAATCCTTTCCCTCTTGTGCAAAGTTTGCATTAGATGGTGAAGCATTGGCATTTTCAGCTGGTACCACATAATTACTACTTGTGCCTTGCCTCTTTTTCTCATTGGCAATCCTTTTATGGCACTCTGCAATGTAATGACCAGGCTTCTTGCAATAATTGCATTTGCCTTTCTTCACCTTCACACCTTTATCTGCATTCCCTGCATTGGTGTTTGCATTACCCTCTTTCTTGGGCTGATAAGTATGGCAAGTGCTTGCTCACTCGAACGGGCTAAATTGGAAGAGTCTGCATTTCTTCCTGTAAGAGCAAGCCAACTAACTCCTCAAAACTAGGTGGGGCAGCCCTGAGCATAATAGTCAAGGAAGTAACAAATGTATCATATGAGGGTGCCAGACTATTGAGGGTGATAGAGATCAATTTCTTGTCTTCTATATCCTCATCAATAGCTGCGAGCTCATCCCGAATGTCAGTAATCTTTGCAATATGAGCTGAAATAGTTTGACCTTTCTGCATGGACAAGTCATTGAGCTTTTTATTCAAAGCAATGCTTCTTGCTTCATTCTTCATATTCCACATACTTTTCACTCTATCCCAAGCTGCCTTTGAAGTCTTGCAAGAATTGCTAGTGGACTTAATGTGTGTCTTCATAGACAATGCAATCAAAGACAACGCTTGGGCATCCTTGCGATTAAACCTCTTCAGATCCTCCATGGGAGTGGTAGTAGAAGACTGAGTGGTAGTGCTAGAAGTGGATGATGCACTCGTGCTAGATCCAGCAGGTCTAGCCTCATCACCATTCACAATGTCCCATAAGCCCTTTCCAGCCAAGATATTCTTGAGTGTAAATGACCACAAAGCATAGATTGGGCCATGCTCATGATCAGCACATGCTTGTGGAATTCCAGGACGATCAATGCAGGATCGAGGATCCAAGGAAATGGTATGAAATTGTGGCTACAGGGTCTTATAAGGCCAGCATGGGTCTTTACAAGCTTGATGCTGAGCTCTATAATCAGCATGCTATGGCTGTCTCTTCTTCTACTCTAGGTGATTTATGGCATGCCAGGTTTGGTCATGCACATCACAGAGCTTTGGCATATTTGCATAATCATAATGTGGTTGAAGGATTGCCAAATTACAGCAGCTCGCTCAAGAGGTGTGTGAAGCTTGTGCTCTTGGAAAGTTGCATCGCCTACCGTTCCAAAAGGATGGTCTAGGTTCAGTAAGAGCACAAAGGGTCTTGCAGATTGTGCATAGTGATGTTTGTGGACTAATGAATGTCACAACCCATAGAGGGTATTGGTATTTTGTCACATTCATTGATGATTACTCTAGGTTCACTTGGCTCTTTCTCATGAAAAGCAAATCTGAAGTGTTCTATTGGTTTAAGGAGTTCAAAGAATTGGCTAAGAACCAAACCAATTCTAGAATTGGAACACTTAATTCTGACAATGGGGGTGAGTAAACTTCACATGCTTTTGAGGATACCTAAAAGAGCATGGGATAAGGCATCACAAAACAGCCTCAACATAATCCGATTGCAGAAAGGAAGAACAGGACTCTCATGGAGATGACACGGTGTATGCTAAAATTTATAAGAATGTCAAAGGCATTTTGGGGTGCGGTGGGTTCAGATGGGAAAGAATCCCTGCTTCCTGTGTGGGCTCTTGGAAGCCTTATTATTGGACTAGGTCCTTACAGATGAGAGACAACATGCTCAAGTTAGATGGATGGGGGCTTCTTCAGGTGATAGGTCTCTGATGAGATACAAATGGAGATGACTTGGTCGTTGATGTGCACTTTGGGGGCAGGCTATCTAATTCCATGGATGAGGATATCCTTGTGGATGCATGTTTTGAGCTGGTCAAGTATGCGCTCACATGGAGCACTGTTTCTTTTGGCTAGTGGTCTTTTAGAGGGTTTGGCTTTATGGGGGTGCTCCCCCCATGGCCAGTGTTTGGACAAACTGTGTACGCATTTTGATGGTCATTTGGTTGAGTATGTGCGGTCTTCCATGACTTCTTCTACCAAGTTCCTCATTGTAATGAGTTCCTCTTCTTTGCGACAGACAAGTAGGGGATGCAGGAGAGTGAAAGGCAAGACACAAAGATATGTATTCCGAAATGAGCCACCAACTACAAACACCAAAGGGTCTTGATATTATAGAAAACCCTATCCCTAGTCCTAGATAGTCACAAATTAGTTGACTATTCTATATTGCCATGCACCATTGTAAATGTTTCCTTCAAATAATCACTGAATGTATATTTTGGAGCATACTACTAAAATCATATGTGGTATTTGGATTCTAAACCAAACACGAAAGGATCCTCATGCAGATCTCTCAACGTGTTTTGATGAAATACCATTACATGGTAACCTTGGCTAAAAATATCAAATTGGTTCTTTCTACAACAACAAGATTAAGAAGATCCTAAAGTATTGTTTGGCAAGTCCATTATTATATTGGACGACAAGATGAGGGTGATGAAATATATCCACCGGTGTTTTAATTGCTTGTGTAGCTTTATCCTATAGAGTTCTTCCTCGTGGTCCTGTTGACTGAACGGTGGGTTTCACCAACTGGAATCCGAGGAAGAATGACGGTCTCCAACTTGAGGGTAAACAGGGATGTAATAAAGGAAAAGAGGAGAAAACAAGATTAGGCAAAAGAGTACAGAGAACTAGAAGAAGAGAGGTGATAAATATCAAGCACAAACATAGAAATGCAGCCAAAATCAAATGGGTGAGTATATACCGACAAATAGGTCAGATGAAGAGGAATAAATATCAATAGAACAAAGGTACACTACCAAATCAGCACGAGCTATGATTCTATGCAGCCAAAATCAAATGGGTGAGTATATACTGACAAATAGGTCAGATGAGGAGGAATAAATATCGATAGGAACAAAGGTACACTACCAAATCAGCATGAGCTATGAGAAACAAACACGTCGGGACAAATGAAAAGAAAGAAAATAAAGGCACAAATAGAAGAAATTCATTAGGCATGAACAAGTAAAACGAACTACAAATGGTAAAAAGAGACGGGGCTTGCTAGGATGAGGAATTTCTTAAACCAACCCTTCTTTTAGTTCACCAACTTTGGTGCCACTTTTCTGGTTGAACAATTAACGACAGTTAGGCACAGCCAAACTCTAAATTTTTACTTATCCACATTTTAACTTACCGGGATTTTCTTTTTTCATTTGAAGACAAAATTAAAGAGAGTTAATCTTCAAAGTTGGTATTGCAGGCTGGAATTGGTGGGGAGCTCACACATGATGAAACAACAATAATTGCTGGAGCTTTGGAGCTGACAGAGAAAACTGCAGTTGATGCAATGACTCCTATTTCCTCTACATTTTCAATCGATATAAATGCAGTATTGAACAAGTATATTGAAACTTTTGTTCTTGTGCTCCTTAGATTGGTTTATTCATGGCTCCATTTGTGTTATACAGTTAAACTCACTCTGTCTTTTTTACAACAATAATGAGGAATATATTATTGCTATCTTCAGGGAAGTACTAAATACAATGCTGGAAATGGGACATAGCAGGATACCTGTCTATGCTGGACAGCCAAAAAATATAATAGGGGTTATTTTGGTGAGCTATAATGCATCTCTTCAATTAATTTTTTGTTCTCACACATGTAAAATGTAAGCTTGGTTGGAGAGGAGTGGGTCCCTGAAAATATACATTTTGAACAAAAAGTTCTTCTTACAATCAAATCTCTTATGAGGTAATTACTAACAAAACATGTCCGACAAAGCTGAAACAGTATGATAGCTAAATATGAGTTTTTTTCCAGGTGAAAAACTTGGTCGGGATTCAACCGGCAGATGGGCTTTCTATTAGAGATCTTAAAATTCGGAGAATTTTAAGGTGATCTTTTGATTTTGCTAAGCATTTTCATTGCGAGAATGACGTTCTTAATGTCTTAAACAAACAGTTGGTCTAGGATTCAAAAATTTAGACTGTTGAAATGATGGACGTTAGTAGAATCTTTCACCATGTCCAGTCTTCCTTTGGTCTAAAGAGAAACAATATAGATGAAACATAGTGTGTATGCGCGCATGTGTGTGGCTATGCACCTTTTGGTGAATTACTTCTTCTATTGCTGATACAAGAATGAGGTCTTTTATTTCTTCAGAAAGCAGCTCATCCAGGACTCAGAAATTGGGATGGAAACTGTTAGAAACCTTCAACGTGGTTTGAGTCTTCACCTTGGCGAGTAGTGATATAAATGCAAAAGTGTGTATCCATGCACATGAGTGGGTATGTGAGTGTGTGACTATGTGAGCATCCTTTGTGCATGCACACACGAGAAAGATAGGAGGAGGTGGGGATAGAGGGCGGGCGTGGGAGTGGTCCATGTGAATATGAGAAGGAAAGAAATAAAATTTGTTAATGTCCATCCACATTTGGGGATCATGTCTAGAATATCAATGCATAGGTATACTGCACTGTCTCTGCAGTTGTGTTCCAATTAGAGCATAGCATGACCTCGGATGGATCCGTGATAGAAAGTCCTTAGAGAGACCTTTGGTAATATATAGAAATGTACATAATTGATTGTCTTGATGTGTTGTCAAGGATTTAGCTATCAAGGTCTTTGATGATCGAGGTTTGAGATGACTGGAAGGTTTTGAGGCCTCCATGCACATTAGTATGGGTTAGTTCATTAATTGTGCTCTTAGGTAGGGGCGGGTGAGGTTAAATGCCAATGAATTAGTGAGGACCTGGAAGGACCTTATTGATTAAAGGCATGGGGAGGAAAACTAAAGATTTAGCAAGCAACTAATTATAGCAATGAGCCTTCTTGGGATTTGGGGCATCTGGTGCCCAAAATTTGGATAATGGAAAAATTGCAAATAATGTGGGATGTAGAGGAAAGGCAATTCAAGCTAATCCATCTTAAGTGTAAGATGCTAGATGATTTGGTTGGAAGGAGATTATGGCTTTGACGCTTGTAGGTTTTCTATAGAGTGAGGCCATATTGCTGTCGTAAGTCTCAATGTGGAGTTGTGTTGATCGTGATAGTTGGGGAATGGTCCCTCGCTCCAAGATGTTGTTGGGCAGGAGCGTTGTTTGGCCGTTTTGCCTTTCGCTTGAGATCTCCCTTCATGCTTTGATTGGGGCTCCCGGAGTCGCCTTTGGTGACAATGGAATCTAGGGGTTCAACAATCGCCCCGACTTTGATTCGAGCCGCATCCTTGGGGCTCTTATCTGCGGCACCTATTGGTGGAAGCGTTCTATGGTTTGGCTCACCATTGAAGGATTGACGGTTCGCTGCACTCACATAGCATTCAGAAAATCTAATCATCCTCGACGCAAGAGAGTTTCACCATTTTGGAGTAAATGTGTCTTTGTATCTCTAGGCCACTGATCCTTCCATGATCCATCTTCACCAACTTTGCAATCATCGACTTTAGGGTATGCCATAAAGAGAGTCTATGGTTTGCTGCCGCTGTTCAAATTTCGATCGCCCTATTGCTCTTGCTTTTGATGGTGCGCCATGCCCACTAGCATGAACAACCTTTGATCTATCGTTCGGATTTTAAATGGCAAAGGCTTCAACTTGAGCTTTTTTTGGACGTTGTCCGATATTATGTTCATGCCCGACCCTCCATCAATCACCATGTCCTCCGCACATGATTATGAACCTTGACTTAGATCACATGTAACTCATCGTCCCAGATCACGTTTTTGGTCATTTGGATTGTCGGTTCGAGTGGTGTGGCTGTGGGTCATTGGTCTAGCACTAGACTCTAGAAGAACTTCGTGCAGTGGGGAGCAAGTTCCATTAGTTGGTCGATGGTTATCGTGAGATGAAGCTCTTTGAACTCGTCTCACGTCCCAATCGATCGTTATCCACTTCATCGAGTGATTGTGTTCTTTTCCTTCTTTCAAGGGTTTGCTACCCTCTGTTGGTATTTCGTCCTTCAGTCGCTCCTTTGGTTGTTCGACCCAAATTTGCTGCTACTTCGATGCGTGGTTCTTTTTGCTCTACTTCTTGGTTGATCTTCATTGTTGTCTTCTTTTCCTCCCTCCATTGGAAGTGGGCTTGTTTGGTTTTTGGCTGTTCGGTCCTTGTGATCTTATGACAACCTTCGGTGATTACCACCCCTACATGGGGTGCGCGGTCATCATTGTCACATGCTTTTTCTAGCATGTTGCGAGCTGCTTATACATTGGCTTTTGTGGTGCCCTTCCTACCAGCACGCCGTACTATTTGTCTTTGTTCATTCACCTTGATAGGCTTCTTTGGCTCTTGTGCCACTTGATGGACTTTGGGAGCCAGTTTGCTTTTGTTGTACCAGCTATCTTGGGTGTGGTGGCCCGAACTTGCAAATGTTGCAAAAACTGTTCTGACCGACACTCATTCGTTGTGTGGCCATATCCCTTCTCTAGGTTTCTGCATCTCTTTGAGCAGCTTCTTGACCATCTCCTTTTCGATCTTGGTGTTCTTTTTTACCACCATTTGGTCTTCTTCGTCTTCATCGCTCTCTGCTTCTCAGATAGGCGGCTTCTTTCTCCTTCGAGGTTTTGTGTTCCCTTTTCTAACGCATTCACTTTGTCGAGCAATTCATCATATGTCCTCATCGGGTACGTTTCTCCATGTTGCGCAGGTCAGGTTCCAGTGTTAGGTCACTCATCAACTAAAACCTCAAAGTTGTTTCGTCTTGCACGTTAATGAGCTGATTTGTAAGCATCCTCATCCTTGCTGCGAAATCATACACATTTTTACCGTTTGATTGGCGGAGATGGTTGAGCTTCAGCAATACATCCTCCTTGCTGAATCCATGCTGGAACCCTTTTCAAGAACGCAGCCTTCAAGTCGGCAGGGTTGCCACATGGCTGTCCATGGTTGGAGAGGGCCAGACTATACAGAGAATCGAACGGAAATACAGGGCGATGAGATGGCGATGAGATGGTGCTGATGTCAGCATAGGTACGGACTGTACGGAACAGTTGTATAGCCTGTTTGGAGCAATTCCAGTGGCTGGTAGAGGCCTGGCAGGAGGTGGAATCAGCAAGGCAGGAAGACACCTCAGATTGCAGCAATTTGGGGCCCAAGGCAAGGGGCTGACAGGTTGGCTGATGTGGGCCTGGCTGGGCTGGGTCCCCATTAGACATCACCTGAGCGGCCTTTAGAGAGCAGCAAGGAGCAGCAAACCAGCAACTTTTGGGCCTACATCCAGGAGGAGAGAAGTGGGCTAGAGGGCTGCAGAGAAGCTGCCCACCTAGGCTGACTACCAGGGTAGGATCACTAGATAGAGAGTCTACATAAGCTCAGAGGAGCACGTAGGCTTAGAGATCTAGAAGGGCCAAGGTGATAGTAGCACAGATTTTGGTAAGGCCTTAGGACCATAGTTTGGTGGGACTGAGGCCCTCTTGTTTATTATATCCATTTTTGGATATGGTTGTGAAGTACACAGAAGTAAAGAAGTTTGATTCCGTAGTGAAACACTTTTGCGAGTAGTTCTTGGGGACTCTCTATTCATCTTCCGCTGGCGGGATACCCTCTGTAGGGATTTCATTTCTAACATGATATCAGAGCCTTGATGGGAGTTCATGGGAAGTGGAGATTGAAGGCAAGGACCTTGCTCAAGGACGACCTTGATTGATTGCTAGGGGGAATCGACTTTGACGTCTGAAGGATTCTACCCAGATGGGAGGGTCAGGTTCAGGCAGGTGTCCGCAGGATTGTTCCCAGGAGGGAGGTTCAAGTTCAGGCAGGTGTACGACACTACCCTTTTCAGTTCATTGTCATGGCCAACAAATATCAGATCCTTAACTTTGGGGACACGGGCAAGCTCGATGGGACCAATTACCCATTGTGGAAAATGAAGTTCGGAGCCACTTAGTAACCGAGGGAGTCATGGGAGATTGTGACGGGGGAGAGTTGATGCCTCAAGCCACCGTGACTACTCTAGCCACATCAACTATAGCAGCAATGCTGCACCAGCAGACCCTATCCTAGTGAGAGGATGGTAGATCCGTGACGCAAAGGTGGCTATCATTGTGGGTACCATGGCGGATGTGGTGGTTCCTCACATCCTGACGACGAACACTTCCTTCGAGGCATGGACCACCTTGAGGGGTATGTATGAGCTCAACAACAAGGTGAGGACCTCGGACCTTGAGATAGAGCTATATGGCATGAGCATGGATGAAGGAATCAGTTCAGGATCACATCACCAAGATGAAGGTGGTGCAGAATCAGTTGGCGACAGTTGGTCAAAGGACGAGCTCGACCGAGATGGCAAGGCTACTGTTGGGAATGCTCCCCTGGAGCTATAGTAGTTTTATGACTACGATGATTGCAAGGCAAAGGACGGCGCTAGTGACTTTCGAGGAGCTGGTTCCACTGTTGCTGCAACAACTACCTTGGGAAAAGAAGTATGATGGAATGGATGATAAAGCCCTAGTAGCTCAAGACAGGAGCAAAGGCAAGGGCAAGGGTAAGCCTGGCAAAGGCAAGGCCAAGAAGTATGACGATGGAGCAGACTCTTCAGATGTAGAGAACAAGAAGAAGAGGAACAAAGAAAGAAATGCTTGTATTGTGATGAGCCAGGGCATTTTGCGAAGGACTGCAGAAAGAAAAAGGCTGATAAGAAGAAGGGAGTCAGCTCAAACCCGGTGTTACTGTTACGACGTCTTTCTCTTTGGCCCTGCATGGGCAGTTATGATGTAGTGGAGTGTTTTTTTCTCAGACAGTTTTGTAGTTCCCCCTACTTGGTGGCTATTTTATGTGGTAGTGTAAACCTCATAGGGGGGTGTTTGAAGCATTTCTAAGGTTCAAGAGTGGTAGGAACTTTGTGACATTTGGCAAGCTGGTATGTTTGTCTCCCCGGTTGGTTCATGGGCAGCTTGGCTCCCATGAGATTCACAGTAGCAGTGTAGCCTTTGGGCAGCTGATGCAGCCACCTGATTGGAAACTGTTCACAGTGATTGGCTCCTGGTGCTGGTTGAAGGTGACTTTTGGCAGGAGACTGTGCTGGCTTTCCTTTACTCGATGTAGCCATCCCTCGGATGGTGGAGCAGCCTCTACATCGCCTATTTAGCTAGCAGATATTTGTGAGCATGGTGTTGCTGGCATCCAGTTACTTTGCAGCAAGTCTTTGAGTATTTAGTCAGTCTGTGTGGTGTCTCTGTCAGCGTGTGTGGCAGAATGCAGTTCTTTTCTAGAGCCTTTGTGGCCAGGATATCTTTCTTTCTCGGTGTCTTGTAATACTGCAAAAGCCTTGTGGATGAGCAGTAAGTCGTATATTTCAAGCAGTCTTTTTTTGGCTTTCTACACAGTCGTGTTTTATATTGCATGTGTCATAGTATGTGAGAGTTTAGGATCGGGTTTAAGGGCTGAAGCATAATGCATATTCCAGCCTTGAAAGCATGGAGACATTATGGTGCAGGGTTTTATGTCGATGCCAATCATGATACTCTAAAATAAATTTGCAAGCAACCTGATCTAAGTGGCTGCCAAGCTAGGTGCGGAAAACTCGTGCAGGAATTCCATATAGAGATTTAGTACCTAAGAGGTGGGAAAACCTCATGCAGGAATTCCATAGCACCTAAGAGGGAAGGATAATAAAGTTGCTGATGCGTTTGTCACCATTATGCATAATATGAGTTTCACAGTCGTAGAAAGCGTTCTAATGACTGAAGTTAGGGAAACTAAAAAAGGACGAGTATGTCCAAAGCCTTTGGCCTAAGGCTATTGTGATAGAACCCAGGGTTATAGATGATTTCGCATACACATGTAAGGTATATACCATAGAGGATGGTATGCGAAAAGAAATGGCAAGGTAATAGTACCTACTCGGTATGATCTCTAGTAGAAATCATCCATCAGTGCCATTGTAGCCCATGTAAAGATTAATGAAAGGACTCAATCTAGGAAGCAGCTAATTATAGCAATGGGCCTTCTAGGGATTTGGGGCACCTGGTATGCCCGATTTGGATAATGAAAAGATTGCGAATAACGTGAGATGCAGAGGGAAGGCAATGCAATCGGATTTGTCTTAAGCATGAGGTACCTGATGATTTTGCTGGGAGGAGATTATGGCTCGGACGCATGTAGGTTTCCTATAGAGTGAATCAATGTAGTGTAACTGAATCATCACAAACAAATGCCTATCCGTATGAGAGCCAAAAACACGAAAAAGAAAAGGAGGGAGGTCCCCATCAGTGGGCTAGCCGATCAGCTGATCAGAACCCTATGTATACTATCTTGGGGACCAACTCCGTTGGTTGGCTAAGGATAGAAGGGAGAGAGAGGCACATGTGCACATGTATGATCTATCTCTCCCTTCTTGTGGCTACGATTTGAGATGGCATTTGTGATCTCTCCCTCTCTCTTATATTTATTAGGCACATGCAAATTAGGGTTTGCCCAGGGAGAGGCACATATGCACGTTATGTGACACACAAGAGATGAGTCGGAGGAGCACTCCATTTTCAGATGCCCAGTATACTATGAGATACAAGGACACTTCTATTGCCTCTTCAGAGATAGGTCTGGGATACTGTCCCGCTTTCTTTCCTTTTCAGACCAAAGATGCTTAACCGCCTTCATTCACGAGGCAATTAGACGCCGCGAGCATCTACTACGATCACGGAGACAGGAATAGACCTCCTTGATAGACTCTTCTCAGAGCTCGATCACTGATTTCTTCTAGCCAGACCATGCGGACTCCCACACCACGAGGCCCCATCATGATCATGACACAGAGCCAGTGACACAACAGCTCAGATAGAGGGTTGATGCACAGATTACACTTGGGGATATTCCTTCCCTATTCAGAGTTGGGGCTCCACCAACAGGGGTTACTGTAGCCCTTATCAGACGTAGAGCCACGACCAGGAGACGACACAGGACCACGTCGGGAGCCAGCCACCAGCACTCTATCTTTGACTTTATGCCCTCACTACCTCGTCCCCCTTGACGCTCTGATGATGATGATGAGGATGAGGATGTTAGTGTTGTGTAGACGATCATCATTCTGACATGACTATGTAGTACTCAGCATTTATGATTTTGCATTCTGCATTGGAGTTGATGCTCGTTTAGTAGCTCCACCCATACAGCTTGTTGTATCAGGTTTTTCTCAGTCTCGTAGGACCCATTGGTCTTTCGAAGACTTTAATAAACTCTCTCTCTCTCTCTCTCTCTTCTTATGGCTTTGATGCTTTAATTTCAGATGCCATAAGGAGATGACCCTTGCCTACAGTTCAACCCACCACAGCTCTAGTGCATCAAACATTAAGAACACACAATGCACCCTTTGGAAATCATTATGTGTTGCACTGCCAAGTGTAAAGAGGTCCTGTGTAAGGTCATGGCCTGAGCCCACAGCGCAACGGAGAGCTGAGTCATATATCATGGAGGATGTCCAAGATGGCTAAGTATTCCATATGTCTCCATTGTTCTTAGTCCTAGGCCCTTCTACCCTAGGCTAATTGTCTTGCCATCTAGGGACTCCCCTTGCAACCACATGGTTAGCTAGGATGTGATGTACTTCCCCTCAAGACATTGTATCTCATTAAAAATGGAGCCGGGAAATCTTCTCTTTCCATTGGCATTCTCTCATAAGTTGGACTTCAAAATGTACCCTGAGCAGCATAGGAGTTGGGAGCTGCTGCTCCTCCCCGACCTGTGCTGCTCCCCTCCCTCTCCTCAGCCGTACGGCCCTCCCTCTCTTCTCCGCCTACCCTCCTCTCCCTCTCGACTCAGCTTCTCCCCTCTGCCAGCCCTCTCCTCTCCCTCCCGTACCCCTTCAGCCTCTCCTCTCAGCCCTGCTGCCCTCCTCTCACCTCTCTGCCTACCCCCTCCTCTCCGCCCTCACTCCCTAGCCCCTCCGCCTACCCCTAGCCTCTCTGCCCTTTCTCCCTAGCCCCTCTGCCTACCCCCTAGCCTCTCCGCCCTCTCTCTATAGCCCTCCCTCCCTCTCCGCGTACCCTCTACACCCTCTCTTCTCCCCGCCCTCACTCCCTAGCCCCTCCGCCTACCCCCTTCCCTCTCCACCTATCCCCTAGCCTCTCCGCCTTCTCTCCCTAGCCCTCCCTCCTTCTCCGCCTACCCTCTACTCTCCCTTCCCTCTCCGCCCTACCCTCCTAACTCCCTCTCCCTCTCCCTAGGCTGCCTCCTCCTCCCCCCTGTCGCCCCCTCTCCGCCTCTCTCCCCCCCTGAGCCCCCTCCGTCCTACTCTTCCTTCTTCCTCTTTCTATCCTCCCTCCTCCTCATCCTAGCCCTTCCTAGCAGCATTATTTTGGTCGGATGGAGCCATTTGTGTTTGAGTCGGCCTTCACACCTTGATTGATGATGGCCCAGCCTTCAGCCAATCCTCGCCCGCTTCCACCGGCCGCGAAAACCATCACTTTTTCAAAAGACGAGTTGCAGCAGCTCAAAAAACATATAGAGCAGGAGAGCTTGACATCGCTCTTTGCTCGCATCCATGGGTTCCATCCTTCCAGGTTATAGGCCAGGGACTAGCGCTGCTCTACCTGGAGACCTTGCAGGGCACCTCACAAATGTTCGTCTGCTTGGGCGAGGTTTCTTCTAGGTTGTTTTTGACTCCTCGGAGGTAGCACGTACAGTGCTTCAGGCTAGCCCGTTAGCACTGAGCTCCAGGAGGATTTTTTTGATCCCTTTTTCATTGGGATTTGATCCTGTCGAGGAGGATAGCTGGACAATGTCACTCTTCATCAGATTTCCCGGCCTTCCTCAGGTGTACCATCGACTTCTACATTCCATTGGAGCCGCCTTTGGGGTGGTTACTGAGATCCCCCCTCTTCCTGAGATGCCTTTTTCAGCAGCAAAGGCAATCAGGTCCGATGGGTTACCGCGTGTTAGGGTCATTGTCTCTGACCCTAATATCTCGGATGACCAAATTATGCTACAATGTCCAGATGGCTCCTTCTTCAGACAGAGAGTCGAGATTGCAGGGAGACAGGATCAATGTAGGATTTGCAGCACTCTTGGGCACTTTGCCAGAGATTGCCCAAGGAAAAAGAAAAGACCTAAAAGATCCAAGGATTCGCCTCATAGCTTCACCCGACCTAGACCCTTCCTCACGACCAGCTCCTACCGCTTCATGCCTTGGTAGACCTTCGACTTCACAGCCAGGACCGCCAGCCTCTCGTCTTGGTTTTTCTACAGCATGGACAGGACAGTCAGCACGTCGTGTTTCGGTCATCCCCCATTGGGTGCCTGTCAGAGTTGGGGAGCTAGTTCCACCTCAGGCTACCATTGATGGAGTCACGGATCCGTCTCTTTAGACAGGAGACATTTCCATGTGCATATAAGACTGCTCCTGCCCCTTCACATGTTCATGTGCAGGAGCGCTCACCTAGGGAGAAACTTTCGCCAGAGACCCGTGCCTTACTTGAGAACAATGCCAAATTAGTGGCCAAGGTCATGCAACACCATGCTGAGTTATTACAGCACTCCCCTTCTTCTCTTGCACGGCTGTTTACACCTGACAGAGGTAAGGGGTTTATTGGTTCCACTCCTCCTTCCGCAGGGCTCCTTTGCACTCCTGCGCTAGAGTTACTTCGCAGGAATTCATTTTCAGTTTTGGCAGACTCGACTGAGTTTGAGACAGAGGAGGAGTTTGTACCCTCTACGCTTGGGGAGCACATCTTTCAGACATCTGTGGACAGAGTTTTTCCCTCAGCAGGTGTGTGTGTGCGATCCCCAGTTGACTTCCCTCCTCTTGATAGGAGGAACTTTTTGCAGGAGAGGGCTTTCTCTACTACCAGGTCGGGTAGGATATTCCATCCGGCCTCCTCCTCTCGCAGATGAGGATTGTCAGTTGGAGCTCGTCTCCCTCTACTGCCAACCTCATGGAGGAATCGAGATCCAACCATGGCAACCTCTGTCTCCCTAATGTGCAGTCCCCATATGATCTAACTCGGTGTAGATATGTGATGGTCTAAAAGGCTGCATCTAACTGGAGTGGAGAAGCACCAAACTCGGCCTGAATGATGTGATGTGGTACAGATGGTTTCCCCCGGATCATCCGTGAGAGCATGAGGATCTGCAGGTGATCCACCCGTGTCCACTCTATCTCTGACATGTCAGGTCCCCAACAAGGGCTGCCATACATACCAGCTGGTCGGACCAAGGAGTCGAAGAGAAGAGCCTTGGTCTGAGGGTCCTGAAAGTGGGAGTGGAAGCACTGTCTCTCTAGCCGAGCCAGTGAGGCGTATCCCCTACTCAGTGTGGCCTGCATCGCTAGTCTCATTGTGAAGATCAGGCAGGAGAAGATGACCCCCAAGTAAGTGTATGAGGATACGATCTCAACTGGTGCAGTGGCAGGGATGCTTAGCACGATGATGCCCTAGAGAGAGTAGCGTGGGATGCCTTCCTTTTTCAGTACAGTGGTAGGGATGCTTGGCGCGATGATGCCCTAGAGAGGGCAGTGTGGGATGCCTTCCTTTTTCAGTACAGTGGTAGGGATGCTTGGCACGATGATGCTTTTCACACTCAGTCACATTCTCTCCTGTTTTATTGGTTGAACAGGAGATTGGAAATGCCTATACATGCACTGATTGATAAATTTTATGTGGATGATTGGGCTCTTGACAGAGGTGGTACTATTTGCATTGCAGTTGGGGTGTCTACTTCGGATCATTTTCCAGTGGTTTTGATGATATTAGATCCTCATGTGAGGGGCCGCTCTGCCAGTGTTAAGATTCCAGATTCCTTTTATGCAGAGGAGGGCCTTACAGAGACAGTGTTGAGGACCTGGGTATCTCATATGCAGGATGGGCAGCTTTCTCCTTCAAACTTAGCCGCAGCCGTCTCTGATATTAGTGACTTTTATTTTTCAGTTGCTCGTATAAGGAGGGGTGAGATCCTCAGGCATGAGATAGGTATCCGCCAGCGGTTGGCTACCTCGTATAAGGAGGAGCAGTTGGCTACTCTCCAAAGGGAGGAGCAAAAGAGGCCTACAGATGCTTGGATTCAGGAGTGCCTTGCTGCAGCAAGGGCTCAGCAGGAGTCACTTTTAGATCAGAGAGCAAAGTATGCTTTTCATGCCAGAGAGTCATTTTGGACTTAGACGGAAGGTAGGGTCAACAAGCAGTTCTTCTCAACTCTTGGCTCTAGACATAATAGGGAGAGCGTCTCACAGCTTGTTGACTCAGGCGGAGTTCTTCAGACACATCTAGATGCCGTCTTGCAGGTTGCTACCGATTTCTATGCCTCCCTTCTTACAGCAGATCCTGACACTCAGGCCACAGATGATGCTAGAGTGGTTATTTGGCGACACTTACTTGGGTTGGAGACATGGAATATGAGTGTCTCACTTGATGCACCCTTCACCAATGTAGAGTTCAGGACTGTCCTCTCTGCCCTTCACAAGGGCAAGTGTCCTGGTTCAGATGGACTTAACCCCTAATTTTTTATTACTTTTTGGGATCAGATTGGGGATCATATTACCTCGGCCCTGCAGGGTGTATGGGACTTGGGTGAGATGCCAAACTCACTTACGGAGGGCCTCATTCATTTGATTCCGAAAGGGGGTTGCAAGAATTTAGTGTCTCAGTGGAGACCGAAGTCTCAATGGAGACCGATTACCTTGTTGGGTACCTTGTATAAAATCCTAGCTAAAGCTATCAGCCTTCATCTGCAGCCCTTTCTTCCAAATCTTATCCATGATACGCAGACGGGTTTTGCATGACGGGAGCATCTTTGATAACATCTTCTCATTTTGGGAGGCTTCGGATTAGGCCATGCATAATGGCCACAGGCTGAACATTCTACTCTTGGACTTTGAGAAAGCTTATGACAGGGTTGACTGGGGCTTTCTGGAGGGCACACTTACTCGCTTCAGTTTCTCAGATGCATGGATCTGAGGGGTGTCAACCCTCTACAGATCAGCCCACAGCCAGGTTCTTATTGGAGTCAGGGGGGACAGATTTGAGATTACCAGATCAGTCCGTCAGGGTTGTCCCTTAGCCCTCTTTTTATTCCTTTTTGTGGCTGAGGCTATGAGCTATTACATTAGAGCTCAAGCTGGGATTGTAGGGCTCAAGCTTTCTCTAAGGCAGGACTCCGTAGATGATACGGCTATTTTTTTGGATGCCACTCCACAGACACTAACTTCATTCAGGACGATTTGTTTTGCATTGCGACAGGTGCACACATTCATTGGAACAAATCCAATGGCTTTTGGATCAGTGATGAGGACACTCCAGACTGGGGGAATGACATAGGGTTCACTTAGATTCAGAGGGGAGTCTCCGTCAGATATTCGGGATGCCAGGTTGGGGTGGGCATCTCTCCGGCACAGCAGTTCACTCCCGTGTTGGAGAGTATCAGGAGGAAACTCATCTTTTGGAGTTCAGCGAGACTTGACCTTGCATCCAGAGTTGTGGTTGTGAACTAGGTATTATTGGCCACTGCCTGGTTCGTTTGCTCATGTTGGTGCAGATCTAGGGGTTGTATCGCTCAGCTCATGAGACCTATTAGGAACTTCCTATGGAGCGGTTTAGATGGCACCTCAGATGTTGTAGCTAGGGTGGCTTGGGAGACCCTCATTCTTCCCACAGGAGGAGTTTTCAATATTATTGAACCGACCTTGTAATATATGGCCTTGCTTTGCAAGTTCGTAGTACATGGATTGATGCGTGGATAGGAGCCTTGGAAAGATTTTTTCTTACGTAGCATTCAGTCTTGTACCCCTTCTCATGGGGGAGATTGGATGGACAGCAGCAGATGGATCTTTACTTCAGCCCATCTCAAATCTCCCCCTTCCCCTCTGATGGCTGCTATTTTGAAAGCTTGGGGCTGCTTCAAAAACACTTTTCGCAGAGTTCCACCCACCTCTCGTGAAGAAATTCACAGGCAACCAGTCATGTGGAATGACTCGATTTTGGATGACCATGGCAGGTCACTTGGAGTTTCACATTATATGTAGTGGTCTAGATGGGAGAGGGGACCTGCTTCTATAGTAGGCACTTGGCAGGCCTTTATGAGACTTCCAGAGGATTAAAGACTTTTAGCAATTGGCCACTCTCAGAGGGAGTGCACTCAGGATATAGCAGATACAGGCAGCCATTCCGCCAGAGTGGATTGACACAAATGACATGCCGATCACAGAGTCCACTTGGTGGGGAGCGTTTTCAGGGACGGGCATTCCGTTACAGATTATTGCACTGCAGGATGCACATGAGGATACCCTAGTCTTTGATGTTCAGTCGAGAGGCAGACTTATTAGGTCTTCTGATGATATTCTTTTGGAGGTTGCATTTCAGCCTGTCAGGATTGCATGTTTCATGGAGTGGGGCAGGGACTCACAGTGGTATCTTGACCCTAATCCTATTCTCCTTGCGATGGGGTCTTGGAGACTCTGGCTATATGGTAGTTCCCCTATTAGGTTCTTGCAGTGGGACCCAGGGGAGTGGGAATGGATTGATGAGGGGCACTGAGAGAAGAGCTTCCCCTTCTTTCGCTACACAGTTAGAAATGCCTGGAGGTTTCAACTTAGTAGTAGAGGTTGGAGGCCCTCCAGAGCACTCCATTGGGATAGTTTTTAGATTTTCGCAGTTGTGCGGAAAAACTTCTGGCGTAGGCTCTCGAAATCCCTCAGGAATAGAAAGATCACTCTTTTCTTTTGGCTTTCTATTCATGGAGGGATTGCAGTGAACCTGTGGAGATCCAGGTTCGGACCCTACATGTCCTCGTTGTCACATTGCAGTTGAGTCAATACAACATTGCTTTTGGGAGTGCAGACAGGTGAGGACGATCTGGAAAGGTGTTGCTAGGATTTTCAGTATCTTTCATACATCACCTTTCTATATGACCTAGGGTTTAGTGGCTTGGTTATCTCTTACTGGCCCTCAGGTGTTTTTCGAGGAACATGATCTAGATCCAGCTCTCATTGTACGACAACACTCAGTGGAGTCTTGTTCCCTCCAGGATGTTCCCTTCACTCCTTTCAGAGCTCCTCATGCCTCAGTAGACACGTCTTGGGAGATTCTGGCTAGCATTGCAGCTTGGCATATTTGGAGAGTTAGGTGTACAGAGATGATGGAGGGTATCTAGGTTCTCACCCTTCCCAGGTTGTGGCCAATATTTGGACCGACATAGTACACACTCTGATGGCCATATGGGCGAGCATGCAAGGATCCTCCAGAGCAGCCACTGCTGGGAGAGTTACTTTCTTTAGAGTTTGGAGAGGATCTCCTTTCTTCTTTGAGTCTCCCTCGGGGTTGAGATGGCATTTTCAGCCTCCTTCTTGGTTTTTTATTAGCTCATTTTGAGCTGTTTTTTCCTCATGCATTGCATGATGTACTCCCGCATTTGAGCTTGCTCTTGCAATTTTCATCCATACTTAATGAAGTAATTTTCTTGAAAAAAAAAAAAGTACCCTGAGACGCTTCACAATTCCACTATATTAATTTTCTAGCTTGGCCACGAACTCCTCCTTTCTCAGAAAACCTATTTTGGTTTTGAGCACCTCTATTTCCAATGGTGAAAGGGTGGTTTCTGTGTGTCCATGTGTGTATGTTGGTGCCTTTTCTCTTTGTCTTTTACTTTTTTTGTTTTTTTGGGGGGGTTAAGTATTGCCTGTATTCTCACATGAACTTTGTCTCTTTTCTCATGAAGAAAGCTACCCAAATTTTCTGTGCTTCTCAGGGTTACAGATAAAATGCCTCTGTATGCTATATTGAATGAGTTTCACATTGGACAGTCATATGGCTGTAGTTGTGAAGTACAGTAAAGAAAAAGAGGAAGCACTAAACCATAATCAACATAAGCCACTAGGAAGAAAGCTCAGCAGAATTAAAATTCTGCTAAGAGTGCCCAGTTTAGATCCAAATCAAGGTGAATTACTCCTGTATTTAAATTGTTGCAAGTTTCTTAATGTACTTGGCTATACGAAATACTGCTATGTGCATGTGGGCTCACAGACCGCCCCACAACAAAAAGAAAAATTGTGTCCAAGATGGCTAAGTATTCCATATGGTATTCATTGTTCTTAGTCCTAGGTCCTCCCATCCTAGACTAATTGTCTCCCATCTAGGGACCTTGCACTAATACTACCTCCATGCAACCCATGGCTAGTTAGGGATGTGACATACTTCTCCTCAAGGCATTTATCTCATTGGAAATGGAGCCAGGAAACCTTCTCTTTCAATTGGCATTCTCTCGTAAGTTGGACTTCGAAATGTACTCTGAGACCCTTCACAACTCCACTATATCTAAAATATTTAATTTGTTTTTCTAGCTTTGGCCACCAAGTCTGTCTCTATATCATTTCCTTCTTTCTCAGAAAACCTGTTTGGTTATTTCCAATGGGGAAAGGGTGGTTTCTGTGCACGCATGTGTAAGTCTGTTGGTGCCGCCTTCTCTTTTTCTTTTTCTGTTTTTCCCTTCTTTTTTTCTTTTTTTTTTGGGGGGGGGGGGGGTGTTACTGTGTCCTCACATGGACTTTGTCTCTTTTCTCATGAAGAAAGCTACCCAATTTTTTTTTGCTTCTCAGGGTTCCAGATAAAATGCCTCTGTATGATATATTGAATGAGTTTCAGAATGGACAAAGTCATATGGCCGTAGTTGTGAAGTACAGTAAAGAAAAAGAGGAAGCACTAAACCACAATCGACATAAGACACTTGGAAGAAAGCTCAGCAGTAAAAAAAATATGTGCAGAGTGCCAAGTTTAGATCCACATCAAGGTGAATCAATCCTGTCTCTTTTAATTGTTGGAAGTTTCATATGAACTTTTCAAGCAATGTGGTTCACCTGTACAAAATACTGCTTTGTGCACACATCATGCAGGCACGTGCGCGCCCACACCAAAAAAGAAAAAGTAGAATGTAACACACCCACACCCACACCCATCCTGTAGTGCACTCAAGGGCGTACATGAAGTAGAATGAGACAAGTCTCTTCATGTCCTGCAGTATGATTGTTTAACTTTGGAATTCTGTGCAGATATTGGCTCACGAGATATGGCTATCCAGATTCCTGAAACTGATGCTACACAAAGCATAGTGAACAATACAGGATTGAAACAGAAATTGCAATCCCAAAGGACAAAGAAGTGGGATTCGAGGGATTTTGTCAAATTAGATGATATGCCTTTTTTAGAGTTTCCTGATGAAGAGGTTATGGGCATTATCACAATGGAAGATGTTATTGAGGAGCTTTTGCAGGTCAGATTTATCCTTGCGATTCAATTCGTATTCTGAGTACATGCTAAGTTCCCTTGCAATTTTCTACATGTCCTTGCTATTACTTGCATCAAGGTGTAGACAGTGCTATTTGCCAGTTGATGTCCTGATATAGTTAATTTCAACATCGTCACAATTCTTGTAGCTTTTAAAACTAAAATTTATGAAATTCCTACATATTATGTATTGTTTACTGGCTCAAGAGCTGGGGTTTAAGCCCTGCCAGGACGATATGACTTCTCATAATTTTCAGCAATTTCTCTTGATATTGTGCAAGGCTTAAGCTGGCAACTATACGATATTCTATCACTAAACAATATCAGATATTTTAATAATAATTGGTTCCATGCTTGACGGATTGATAGTTTGGTTCAATAATTGCAACCATCTTTGTGTTTACAGGAGGAGATATTGGATGAAACCGATTTACGGATTGAAACTCTGAGGTAAGTTGAAACCTTTGATTCTTTGTCAAACTAGCACAGTTTCCTATATTTTTTTCACGTGGCATGGCTGGAGCTTTAGAATCACCCCTTTTTGTGTTTTCCTTCGAGTTTTTCAGGCTTAAAGCTGCTTTGTCCAAGAATGTGCAAAATTTACCAAATCCACCAATGCATACAGTTCGGGGACCAGAGGAGCCATGAGACAGACTTTCACCATACATGATCAATCAACCCTAGTTTTGCATATGTGTGATCTCACTGCTCAGGCTCTTATCCTGTCGACTATATTACACAAAAAATATGTAGAAACAATAGGTGGCTTTGAGCAAGAGCTCACCCTGTGCTGCTCTCCTGCTGTTCCCAAGCGATGCTCACCTTCCCCCTCTCAAACTACACACACACGCGCGCGCGCACACACACATGTCCTTTACCCCTTGTGTCTTTTAAAGCAGTTGTGCTTATGACTATCACTTACATGGTTAGGCCAGGCTTTCCATTGTTGGCTAGCCTCAGCACCAGCTCTCTGTTAATGGTGCCTGTTCTTGGCTGGCTTCAAACACCTGTATGACCATGGTTCATGTCCCTGCTGGCTATATCACTAAGCCTGGAAGACAACATTACAGGCGCCCTAACCTATAACATGCTTATTCTGTCAATTCTACCTTGATATTCTAGTTACGACAACCCCTTGCACTGGCAGACGCTTGGTGAAGCAATTTTGGCATATAATTCATTGATATCTTTCCATCATTTTAATAGTCGGGAAGCCTACAGAAGTGGCTGGTTTTCCCTCCCAACTGCACACATGGATATTCTTGTGTGTTCTTTTATCTTCAGTGCTTTTCTAATAACCACTGCATCTCATTGCAAAAACGAACGACATTTCTGGAGTGAGGAAAAAAGGCTCATATGGTTGCTCACTATTGAGTTGAGGTTGATTGATATTTGTGGGATTTAATGATCTACCAGTGAGTCGTTGACAATTATCACAGGTATCTTCATATATTTTTAGGACATGCTACTAGCAAATATAGGCAAAGGAAACACTAGCATTGGGGTATAGTATTCTTTGTGCCATTGCTAAAAGTATAGGATGACTCTGACATAACAAAACAAGTCAAAGGAAACACTAGGATTTTGGCTTAGTATTCCTTGCACAATTGCAAAAAGACGAGGACCACTGCTGACATTGTGAAATGTTGTTTCACCTTCTCTCTCTCTCTCTCTCTCTCTCTCTCTCTAGGCATGCGTGCGTGCGTGCATGTGTGTGTGTGAGAGAGAGAGAGAGAGAGAGAGAGAGACCATAGGCTAAATCTTGCCTTCTTTAAATGCTCACTTCTATCATGTCTGTCAGTCTTTCGCCTCCAATGAGATGCAAAGTAGAAAAAATTTTACTTGCTAACTGCAATTGCTTGTTGATATGCCAACGCCATGAGACAACTCAAACTATGCAAAGTAGAGTCTTGTCACATTTTGTAGAATTATTTTGAACACCATAGGATGGGTAATCTTTCCATAAGTAGAGAAATCAAATAAGATTTTTTCTATGAAAGAATATAATTTATTCATTGAAAATTTACTAGTATCGAATGTTGTTAAGGCAAGTTGGTTATTGTTGGAAAGAGAGTATGGATGTGGATTGGCAAGTTGCATGGTCTTCATTATTGTGAATACTTCACCCTTGTGGATCCTTCACCCCTTTTAACCTTGTTTAGACTATTAAATGAGCAAGATATATCCTAAAGACCAAGGAGATATATTGAATCACAGTGAATCCTCATAGTTGTCTTTGAAGCTACTAGGGACAAAGCAATAAGGTTATGGTGTGGGCTGAAGCCGAATCATCACTCTCTTAAAGTGAGATTATAAGATTAAAGTTTACCTAATTGATTTTTTGCCTTTGTTGTATTGAGTCTCTGTCTCTTCCGAATGGAATCTGAGGTATACTAAAACCATGATCTAATGTTTTGCAAGGCAATGGCGTAATATTCACTTTAGATGGGCTTGATGACAAAGTTGAAAGTTGTAACAAGGAACCTTTCTCTATTTTCCAAATGGAATTTGAGGTATACTAAAATCAGAATCTAATGTTTTGCAAGGCAATGGGGGCTAATATTGATTTTAGATGGGCTTGATGATAAAGTTGAAAGTTATAACATTGATGAAATAAAAAATGCCAAACCCTTGAATGATGTTTAAAGTCATTTTGTTGATCTAATTTTGCAATAAGTGAATGGGCCTAAACTTGCTTAGGTAGTCAAGTTGTTGGCAATTATCATAGGTATCTTCATATGATTTTAGGACATGTTACTAGACAACTAGATCCGCGGTAGGTAGACAGTGAGGCGTAATTGCAAGCACTACGAAAGTTTCTTGTTGATGGTTGTAATTTACGTTTTTCCATATCAAACGTTCTTCGTACGTCAAAACGTCTCTCGATAATCAATTGCCTCATCATTAGGACATTTGTATGCGTATCATATCGCCAGGTGCAAGCATATAAGTTATTTTTTTGCATTTCTCAAACTAATCGATACACATTCTAGGCGAAAGGAATATCGCACTTGTACTGTGTGTATTTTCCAAAATTCAATAACAATTGCATGATAAAGTTAGAAAGAAGGAAAGTACCTTCTGCTGTTGCTGCAACACTGAGACGATTGGAACTTCGAGGAGACAAAAGCACCTCAAGCAATGCAAGGAAATGAAGTTAGATCAAGAAACAATAAGAAGGTGACAAAGAACGAGGAATGAAAAACGTTCGTTTGATAATATATAGTATAATTATAGTAACCACATGTAATGTGGGTGGGGAGGCGACAAGCTTCATTCCCCAAAGAGTTATAATCTGAGGGAACGGGCCCTTCCTTGGGCATTGAGTTTTCAAGCATCAAGAGTAACAGCATCTAGTAGCTTCACGAAGAGGTAGCATCAATGCATAGGATGTTGATTTTGTACCTGAATGTTAGTAGTTGGTCTTGTGCGTAGCGGAAAGCGATATCCTGGTCGAAATTAGTATGTATATTTAAAGAACAATGTCATTCTTAGGGCCTTAGCACATGGATGGGGCTAGCATGGGTTTAGGATGGGAATGTTTTTGTCATCATTACTCCCATCCTACACCAAGTGGTCTAGGATGGATTTAGAATGGGAGTAGCCACTTTTTCTCCCATCTTGGACCATGGCCTCTAGACCCTGGCAGCCAGAATGGGTTTCCCTTTTTTAGGGATTCAAAAACATGAAAGGATGACATGTGTCCTTGTCCCCACAAGGTCCCCACCTCTTAAACACATGAAATGATGCCATGTGTCCTCTTCCTCCTAAACCCATCTTTAGTTCTTTTTTTGTTAGCACATGGTGGGATGGGAATAGGATAGAAATATGCATGGGACCACTTGGGACAACCTTTTCCCACTCCCATCCTATTTCTTCCCATGTGCTAAGCCCCTTACTACCTTTAATAAATATAAAATTTAGCACAAGTTGTGAAAGCTCTCAAATTACTTTTACGCTCACAATACACATATTGAATGCGCTATATGTGTGTACACAATATTATGTGCATTAATTGCAACGATGTATTATATAGACAATGGTTTTACTCAAAATTTCTAATGCTTGGCTTGTCGTCCGCATGCAAGCAAGCGTACGCATTTTCCCTTTTATTACATACAAGGAAAGTCAAAATTTCCTTTGCCATAGGACATCAAGATATGACGAAAGAGCTTCATTTTCTTCTAATACAAGCTTGCATTTCTCTTTTTTACTTGTGTCCATTTTCTTCTTTTTTGAGGCCTTGAGCTTTTCGTTATTGCTAGACTCTTGTCTACTAGTTGATGAAGTCATTGCTGCCCTCGGCGAGCTGTTGCTGTCTTCGCCGTCAGATTCCGTGGGTAGCCTCCGTAGCAACAGCAGCTTCTTCGGCTTTGTGCCTTGTTAACTGCGGGGCTCTCTCACAGAAATTGCATGCACATTTGAAGCCTGTGCAGGTGACGATCCTGACCTTGTAGCAAGACGCTACTCATAGCAAGATGTCACTCATTAGTAAGCTGAAGAAAATCCAGGACCGCTCTTCGGGGTAGAATCTGGTTTGTAGTAGCTCACATGAGGCAACCTCACGCGTCCGTATTCCGTCCACAATTGCTTCCATGCTGCGAAAGGGTGTCCGAAACCGACGCCTTCTAGTTGCTTGCAGGCTATTTGCCCTTAAAACATTCACATTTGTGCTCAGACGTGCTCATTTTGTCAGTGTCAACTCACTTAAAAATAATTGGAGTAACGCGTTTCCACCTACAGAACAGTCCGCAGGATATATCGTAACAGTTATGAAAGCATGTCTGCCCAAGAAGGTCCAGCTTCTTCTTCTTCTTCTTCCTGGACCTCCCGCGGGGCCTCCATTCTTCCAGGCAAGGTGAGTGGCTTGCTCCTCACCCTGTCCAGGTCACAGCCTCCTTGCTGCTGCAGCTGCAAGAATTCTTTGGTCTTCCGCAGTTTTGTTCTTCTCAGCCAGAAACCACGAGTCTCTGTTAGGCAGACGAAATACACTCTCTCACGGCCCGCGCTATGTGATTATCAGCCGGTGCAACTATGCGCCGGATCGGATGGGGACAATCTTCCTTCATTCTCGGCCAAGAACTCTCTCTCCCTTCAGTTGCCTTCCCCCATAAAAGGGCGCTGCGTGAAACGTCAAGAAAGACCACCTTTCCTTCTCTTCCGGGCTATGACAAATTGCATCTTGTCCAAGAACTCTCTCTCCCCACGGCTGCCTTCCCCCATAAAAGGGCGCTCCGTGAAAAGTCAAGAAAGACCACCTTTCGTTCTCTTTCGGGCTATGACGAAACGCCATCTGTTGCAAGTCGAGAGTCATTACAAAAAGCTTAAGCTTCAATATCATGAATTACAACTCAAATTCAAAGGCATTGTCATCACGAAACTTTGAGGCTGATTGAATGTGGAAACTATGCGGGAGTTTGTACGCAAGCTGACACGAAACTTTGAGGCTGATTGAATGTGGAAACTATACGGGAGTTTGTACGCAAGCTGATACGGATGGGAGATGAAGCTGTGAGTGACGACACCTGAAGAGAGAGAGAGCTTACCACGATCACGCGCGACTCTTCAGACGAGAGAGAGAGAGAGTAGAAAGCTTACGATGATCACGCGCGACTCTTCAGACCACGTTCTTTGAAGAGAGAGAGAGAGAGAGTAGAAAGCTTACGATGATCACGCACGACTCTTCAGACCAAACAATCAACAAAGTAGCCCACGCTCTTTGAAGCGATCACCAGCTATAAATCTCTGCGCTTTGCTATAGCTTTGCTATATTAATATGTAAGCGAAAAGCTAAAGCTTTCAGATATATAGTTTCATATTGAAAAGCAAGATGTAAATCAAGACATATGGATCAAGAAACCCAGCCGACCGTAAGAGTGTTATGGCAAGATATTGGAAATATAATATAGTTACTGGGCGCAAGTTGCAACAATGCAAGTGCAGACGAACAACATGGCGGTCGCATATGGAGAGGGTTAGGGTCAAGAGTGGGGAGTTGGATAGTGGATTCGATGTTTGGGACAAGTTACAAGTTGTATCTTGTGAGGGATTGTGATAAGATGTAATATCAATTGATGAAATAGAAAACAGCCCATGCACGGTGATGCTCGCTGTATCGGTGTTGTGTCAATGTGAGCCGGGACCCTGTTCGTGGGTAGGCTGGGTGCCTCAAATTTGAGGCTGATTTTGAAGCTGTGACTCCTGTGAGCAGAGATGCAGTGACTACCGCCCAGCTCCTCTCCGCTCAGAAACAAGGAACCCTTGTCTTTTGCAAGCTCGTCTTCTGCTCAGATTTTCCTTCAGCAAGGACAGATCTCTCCTGTTGTGTTTGTTTCAGCCGCTACCCTTCCAACAGAGCAAATCCATCGGCAAACTATCAGCAGATGCCACAGCTGAAGCAAGCGAGTGGGTCTGTTGCGCTTTAAGTGCCACTATGGACATGTGTTTTGTTCTTTGCATAGGTACTTGGACAAACACAACTGCACGTTTGATTACAAAGACGCTGGAAGAGATGCCAGAGCCAAAGCGAATCCAGTTGTCAAGGCCCTGTGGAGAACCCTTTGATGAAGCCTTATAGTTCTGGGGAAGTACCTGGACTACTCTCAATAGGATAAACAAAGGAGTCATTCTCGATTCGATATGTGTTTTATTGTTTCGATGGGGTTGATCTGTCAGCAGACGGTATGGTTCAGGTCGCTCGTAGAATACTTCCTCTCACCCCATGGATTGTTCTTAATTGCAGATCTCTGTGGCTGGCTTTGTGCAGATGGTTAAAGAACATTTTAGTATATCTTTCGCCAGTGTGGCTTTCCAGATGTGTGTTTGCTCTGGATCATTTTTACCGGCTGTCTACGACGTCAGCACCGTCCCTGTCTCCGTTGCCACTTTGATCGCCGGCTCCGCATGGCGTAGCAGCCACTCGATGGTCTCCCCGTCCGATTTGTGCCCCATCTCTCTCGTCAGCTGAAATATCCTGGCAGCGCACATCGCTGGCATTCGGATCCTCCTCCCTCTCCTGTTCACTTTCATGTGTGATCTGTCCTTCGTCGACGATCTCTTTGGTGGTGCCTTCTTTGGCACTACTTGCTTATGCATTGCTAATGCTGAGTATGAGCCTTGCCTTCTCGGGCTCTGCCTGGCCTATGCTCCCATTTGCTAAGAGCTGGTTCCCGCGTACTCCTGGCCTGGCATATAGCAGCGCACCTCCCCACGCAACCATAAAATCGCCCGCGTCGTCGTTTTGCAAGAAGCCCTGTATCGCCCGGCTGGAGAGGCCGAATTCCCGTGTGCTGTGGGGATGGTTTTTGCTGCAAATGGGCACCGAATTCCACGGGGGAACAAACACAGCGTTGGCATATTCTGGCAATGGGTGCGGGAACCTACTCTAAAGGGCTTGGAAGAAATAGGATGGGAATGGGAAAAGGTGGTCCCAAGTGGTCCCATGTATATTTCTATCCTATTCCCATCCCACCATGTGCTAACAAAAAAAGAACTAGGAATGGGTTTGGGACAAGGACACATGTCATCCTTCCATTCTTTTGAATCCCTAAAAAAGGGGAACCCATTCTGGCTGCCAGGGTCTAGAGGCCATGGTTCAGGATGGGTAAAAAAGTGGCTACTCCCATTCTAAATCCATCCTAGACCACTTGGTGTAGGATGGGAGTAATGATGACAAAAATATTCCCATCCTAAACCCATGCTAGCCCCATCCATGTGCTAAGGCCCTAAGCCTTTGCCCCTGCCAGTAGCCTTAGACATTCTATGGGGCTCCCTAGTAAGAGAGATGTTAGTGTGACCTATCGAACTTTGGACGCAACATCAGCCAGCACCCAAAATGAAACAGTTATCTCCCAGCCCCCAGACTCTATGGAGTACCTCCAAGCTCAAGTCTTACTCTAAATGACAGTGCCACTAATGAGGTTGATACAGCAGTCAAGGAGAATGTAAAACATCAAGAGAGTACAAGTATTCGTGAGCACTCCCTTTAGTAGTTTTGAGCAAGGCTTGTTCTAATTGTGATGAGACTTTGTATTTCACGAAGAATGTATTGTGGAGGTACATAATCACTTCAGAATATCTATATAGAGGCATATATTTAAATTTATTTGTCTTTACAATGTTTTTAGTAGCAAAAGTATTGTGTCCGCTAAGAGAAGCAAACTGACAAGACCTATCCTAAGGCATTGTCGATGGCGTTTTGAATTTGCAACTTGTGTGCAACAACTGCCTTTCGCTTGTCAGTTTCTTTAATTGTTAAGATTTTTGGAGAAGCCGCAACTTGTTTCTAAGTACCTGCATAAGACGTTTTTTCTTAAAAAGTTAGATGTAATGTCGAATACGGTTAAATATTGTGAGTAGATAAAGCATTGCAGTGTAGTACTATCTTGCACAGGGTTTTGGATGAGGAGCTCTTACAAGTTTTTGAATAGTACTTTTTTGTTTGTTGTTGCTTGAACTTTGTTGCAGTTTTGTGATAAAAAAGTGTTGTAACTTGCACCATAGACTTGAATACTTATTTTGTATGGTAAATTGAGATGTTATGTGAAGTCATGGTAAAAGCAAAGTTGAAGTAAGTTGTTGTTTTTGATTATTTGTTGAGCAAATAATGCCATTGTTTACATTAGCTTGGACACTAGTAAGGAAAATTAAGTAAGCTTTACCAGTGGACTAGGCCTACGTGTAGCTTCATTAGAACCTGCCAACAAAGGCTAATGTACAACTTTAGTAGTTGTTGGAGTGTGTATGTTGAAACTCATGAAGAAACAAATTGTAAAATATTTGTTTGCATGCGATAGACAAGATAGATTGGAATATGATAGGTCCAATATGATGCTGTGGTTCCTGATAGATTGTCTTGTAAAGAAGCGTTTGTCCATGTATGGTCTAGTTGTGAGTTGTAGATTGCTGTTGACTGTTTAATGTGAGTTTCAAGTTGAAGCTGTTCATGAGTGCTTAAAACTGTGACTGTTCTGGGTTGGAGTTTCGCATATCCATGTTGGAAGTCACCAAGTATTATGGTAGGGCACGCTATAGGTTAGTGTGTCAAAACTTGCTTGCAATTCATGTAGATATGTTGCAGTATTTTTTCTTCGGGAGTGGTATGTTGCAATAATAAATACAAATTTTCTTGTGCATGGATTGATGTGTACTGCAATGAGTTCATTTTCGTTTGCTGCATTTATTTCGGTGGTGTAGATAATTAATGTTTTATTATACAAAATGGTAGTGCCCATGCAATTGTTTCTTGATATTGTATTGTAATGTGTTTGATCAATGTAGAGCAATGGATCATACGTTCTTGTTTCATTTAGGAAAAGTATATTTAACGCTTGTAACTTTGGATCATGAATGATGTCTTTGTAGTGTGAGCTCAAAGATCTTGTGTTTAATGATTGAAGAATTAGGTGTGTGTTTCTATATTGTCGCAATTCTTGAATAGCTGGATTCCATGCTTTCTCTATTGATAGCCTTACCATTTCTATATGCACTTTTACATCCACCTTAAAAGTTTTATGTGATAGTGACTGCTTTTTATGGCGTACATGTGATAACGCTGTATATGTTAAGCCATGTTTTGTTGACCTTGTAGGATTAAATGCAAGGCTATCTAATGTTAGACTCTGAGAATGATGTATTGTTCTAGTAGCTGCAGGTTGTGTTGGGAATTGTGCTCTTGTTATTGTGTGATGTTTGTTTTGACCAATTTGAATGTCTTATGTTATTGGTCAAATTGGTGTCCGTTGTTCTTGTATGTTGTCTGTGTACATGTACTTGTGTTTTGAATGTGTTATTGCACTTGCTCTTTTGTTGTAGAATTGGATCCAAATAATACGACCTTTTTTGTTTGTATTTGTTCCGTTGAAAATGTCATCAGCTCCATTTACAAGTCTTTGTAATTGATATCATAGTTACTAGTGCATAGTTCTATTGCTAACCCTATTTTAAATTGAAGACTCTTGTGTAGTCCAATTGTTTTGAGGAATTGTTTAGGGCATGTGTTGCTCTGTATGTCAGTTGCATGAAATGTGAAAGGGTCTCCTGCTACTATGTTGAGAACAATATTGTTGTGATGTTTAATTGATCTTGTGAAAAAAACAAGTGATGAATTATTGAACCAGGTGGAGGAGACTTACAGCAGCTAGTGTTTACATTGTCAATATCATTATTTGTTTGTGTTTTTGTCGTGAATCTATTTAATATAACCCATGGGGTCATCAAATGTTTTTCATGGTATGATGATTCACATTGGAGGGACCTAATTTTCAACCCACCTAAAATTTCTTACAAGCTAATATTTCTTTATAGACTGCTCATGTTGAATCTCAAAACATCATCAAATCAAAGAAGGATCGGTTGTAGCCAATCATGAAAATATTTTGGGAACATGCCCACTAGCCTTGGCACTAGTGTTGTGATCACAAAATCGGTGATAGGCTCACAATAGTGTATAATACGCCATGTGGTCACCATATTTTTTTAGTGGTACATGATGATTCACATTGGAGGGACCTAATTTTTAGCCCGCCTAACTATTTTACAATCTACCATCTCTTTGTAGACTCCTTAACTACATAATACTACTGGTGTCATGAGAACAACTAGGCCACATGGAGGTTGTAGTAATTCTACCATAACTATCGTGCTTGGACGACCAAGGTACCTGTCAATTACAGAAAGGCAAATGATATCGGTAGAGTTGTCTAGTAGGGTTTGCAAAACTATGGGTGGTTTCAAAAAAAAGGCACGATCTTCTGGTGGTGACGTGTTGATGATTGCATGGTCTAGATGAATGGCACATTGACAATGATAGAATTATATACACTGGTTGTTGTGTTGACATTTGTTGCATGTTTAAAAATGTGCTTCCTAGCTTTTGAATTCGAGTTCCTACATCTATTTGTTCTTGATGGCATCGTGTCATTATTTCATGCAAAGATTTTGTGATTGTATTATCAACTTTAGTGATATATGATGTGCAATATCTTGCAGCTCAATAGGATCTAATTTGAATTGTGCATTTGTGTTTGCTTGCCAGAGAGGTGTTGCATGTATGCTAAAGTAGTTTGTCCATATGCTATGCAGTGGTCTTTCCAAGAAAAGATTGTGTCTCTACAGGCCCCTTTGAAAGAATTTCATGTAGTCTTCTTCATCCAAGTTAAGTTCTTGTAGAAACTATGTGATAGTTCGATCATAGAATTGGTGATGGAGTTCAATGCTATTTATATTTCTTGTAGCTTTTTTGTTGTTGTTTCTAGGGTCTAGCAATGTTTCATCACAAGATATGTATTTGCTTACAAATTGCGTGACTTCATCATCTGTTGCATTATTATAGCAAGGGGCATCTTTTATCCAAAGAAGTAGATGTTCATGAAGACTTCCATGATTTTGGACTTTTGTGACTGAGAAGAAATCATCTACTTGTCCAATCATTGGTTGATGGTTCTTTAAGAGTGCCCTCAGTGCTCATTTCGATGGTTGTAATAGCGTGCACATGTGACTGGATCGTTCCCTATAAGTTCATGCATTGAAACATCTTTCTTATTTTGCCTAGGTTCTTGTACTGTTAACTTTGCTAGATCTTTTGATGTGAGCTCTCTTCCTTGTAATTTCTCTTTTTGTATTATACGTATCCATGCAGATCTTGCAACATTTTTTAAAAGTATACTCGTTGCTTTAAAAAAAAGGCATGTTGTGTGTGAAGCATGGCATCTATCTTTGTGGAGAATTTCCAATACTCAGGCATTGGTGGTAGCTATTGTTTCAAAGATTTTTTAAAGACCTTGGATACCCAAAGAATAAGGTCGGATAATTTTGTTCCTCACAGTGTCTATCTTTGAGTATGAATATTGGATTTTGGTCTTCCGTTAGAGCTATTGCTAACACTTGTTTTTCACTATCGAGACATAGCATGTGCATTTGTGAAGCCATGTAAAAGTGTGTCTATAAATATTCATCTGGATCATTTTGATGCAGCATGGTATTGTCTTTAGATATTATCTTCTTTGATTGAAATTTGCAGCTGAAACAAGGATAACCATCGTGCAAAATTTGTTATGCTTGCTTCTCTATAAATAGCTGTGTTAATTGCATTGTGTAATGCCCTCTTAATATAGTTTGGATGTACAATTCCTATAGTATACGGGTTCCTGTATTGCAGATGCCTTTTAATTGCAACATCAATTGTTTCTTGATCATCTGGTTGGTGAGATTGTTTGTACAATATCGACATTGTTTGGGACAATGATAATGCTTCCTTTCATAATGTATTGTCCATGTCCAAAATGTTATCATATTTGTGCAAAAGTTTCACCTGGTGCTATCAAACACTCTTCAAGTTTGTTTAGATTTACTATTTCTTGAATGCATGTGTTCAATTCTAGTTTAGTTGGGTCTGCATATTGTGGAATTTCATCTTTGTTAATGTCTTGTAAAAGCAAGCCTTGCATATATCTAAGTTATTGAAAAAATTGAGTTGGTTCAAAGCAGCTTCATCATGTAGAAATGTTCTTATGTTCTCATCTACTTGTGTTATTTGGCTAAAGAACAATAATCTCTGGCAAAAATAACATGCATAAGCAGGAGTGTCCACAACTGTTTGCTTGAAACATTTAACATCCCTTGCTTCTACTAATGTAGAGTCTGCAAACTGATGACTAATTCTTGTTTTATTAAGATATTTAGCACGTTGAGTGAATTGCTCTTTGGTTCTATTATTATAATTTGTGTTTGCTATAGCCATTTGAATATTTTTTACACTTTTGCTACGGAGTCAACCTTCACGTACCGTTCTCAATGTTTTGCATACAATCTTCCATTGCACATGTATTGGTAATAAGCTGTGCTGAGTTTATTGTTGATTTGAGTATTGTTGTTGCTCACGCTACTTAGACCCATATAACAAAAGGTTGAAAATCTAGCGACATTATGGATGAATACTAATGACATGCTAATAGCACTACTTGCTCTTCATGCAACATTTCTCAGATGTCTGTTGGCTAAAGTGGCGAAAGCTTATCAAATTAAGCTGGCAAAACCAATTGAAGTCCAAAAAACACTCGACAAAGAGCAACTAGATCCGAAACTTGAAGCAGATCTGGAAGAAGAACCCACCCAACAAAAATGGGGTGAGGATGTTATTTGTAAAGCAATAGATGCCTATGAGGAGCACAGGAAGAAAATATCAAGAGTAAAGGAAGATGAGTTGGAAGAATAGAATTTGGGCTCTACAAACAAGCTATAGATACTGAAACTCAGTGTACACATGGATGGAAATTTCAAAACAAAATTCATGCATGAAGTAATTTAAAGACATTTTTGCCTGGGAATACATTGACATGAAGGGCATCGATCTAGATTTGTGTGTTCATTACAGAAATCTGAAGAAGGATGCAATTCCAGTAGTGCAGCAGAGGTATCGAATGAATCCTAACTAAGAAAATTTGGTAAAAGAAGAAATAGATAAATTGGTTAGAGTTGGTTTTATATACCCTATGGAAAAAGTGACATGGCTTTCCCCAATTGTCATAGTCCCCAAGAAAAATGGCAAAATGCGAGTCCATGTGAACTACATAAAATTGAATGCAGCTACTATCACCAACCTCTTCCTTCCACCTTGTTGTGATCTACCATGTTGGATGCAATAGTGGGTCATGGAAGTGTACAACTTTCTAGATGGATTCAGTGGGTATAATTAGATTTAAATGGTTGAGGAAGGCAAAGAAAAAACATCATTTGTGACTAAATGGGGGGTGTTTGCAAGCAATGTAATGAATTTTGGATTGAAAAATGCTCCACCTACATTTTAGGGATGGATGCAGAAGATTTTCACACCATACCTCACAACTTTTATGAGAGTGTTTTTGGATGACTTCAATGTGTTTGGCAAAAAGGATGAGCACATTGAACAACTTTGGCTCTATTTTGGAAAATGACGAGAGTCTCGATTGAGCTTCAATTCGATGAAATGTGCATTTGTAGTTCGACGTGGTGTCTTACTTGGACATATCATTTTGGCAAAAGGAATGGCAATTGATCCAAGAAAGGTTGTTGCAATCCAGAGTCTAAAGAGCCCAAAAATTTCAAAGAGATTATGCAATTCATTGGGAAGTGAAATGGCACAATAGATTTTTTAGGTACCTTTCCTATGTGTGTCAACCATTGAGACAAGATTACTTAAGAAAAATGAACAATTTGTTTGGAGAGATGTGTAGCAAAAAGCATTCTATCTATTGAGGAAAATGCTGGTGGTAGAACCTATCCTTATCCCACTGGATTGGAGCCGATATTTTTATGTTTTTGTGGATGAATTAGGCATTGCCATCGGTGCAGGCCTAATGAAAACCTTACAAAGGGGTGGTTCTAGCCGATTTACTATGCTAGCCATACCTTACAGAGGGGTGGTTCCAACTGATTTACTATGCCAGGCATACCTTATCCTCAGCTGAGCAGTATTATTCAGTCATCACTTAAAGGGAAGTCTTGGGCATGGTATATGCTTTGCAAAAATTTAGAAGTTATCTTTTGGGAAATGTAGTGGTCTTTCATGTTGACCACCGAGCATTATTGTCTTTGGTCAATAAACCAAAACCATCACGAAGGATAGCAAGATGGATCCTCCTCTTATAACAATTTCACTAAAGAATAGTGCACACATTGGGGAGACAATATCTCATTGCTATTGAGAATGGTGTGTGTAAATTGCACCATAAGCTATGAGGCTGGAGCCACTTGAGTTGCTTGTTGCTGTGAGAGCCACTTGTGAAGAAGCAGTTGGGCGATATGGAGTTACATCGTGAAGTGGCTTGTGAAGCATATGAGAGGAGCAACCGCTGTTGCTAATGTTGATAGCCCGATTGCTTGGATGGGCTGTCAGGTGGGTCAATCATCATATGTACCCTATCATGTGAGTTCAACAAAAGGATATTTTTAATATCCAAATTTTATAGAAATTAATTTACATAAGAGAGTTTTTAAAATTCTTTTGGAAAAAAATTATAGATTTGTATAGAAAAAGGGTACATTTTATTAATGGAAAAATTACAGATAAGGGATTTTACAAATAGGCCTTGAACACACGTGATGTAGAGGGTTTATACATAGTGACCCCCCCCGAGGATGGGGGCTGCCGGTGGAGTCAGTTACTGCATGCAGGCTCGAGTTGCATTAGTGTTCCTTGGTCATGTTCCTTGGAGATGGAGGTGTGCTGCAACTTGAGTCCTGCTGACTTGTTGGCTAGTCACTTGGCTTTGCTTGCATTGAGCATTAGCTGGTTGCCTTAAAGGAGATAGAGTTATTGAAGCTGCAAGTAGTAGCTTTAGTCATCTAACATGTAAAGGTTGCATAGGAGGCATGAATATCTGAGTCACTTGTGTTGTTGCGTTGTTGGAGGTGGCTTGGTTTCGACGCCTATGGAGATGTCTTTGTTTTGGCCACCTTAGGTCACAGGAGTTGCTTGATAGGATCTCAGCATTTAAGTTGCAGTTGTTTACGTAGTGCTTAGTGCTGTAGGCTGTATTTTTGGATTAGTCCAAGCTCTAAAGGAATTCTTCTCTCAAACCGAGAGGACTAGCATGGATTTCTCTGAAGAGTCGAAGCTCTTCTAATGATAGAAATGGAGTCTCTCAATGGACAAAGAAGATAAATCTCTTCCTCCAAAAAACTCTCACAATAAGAAGAATAGATCTCTCTTCCTCTCCAACTGAAATCTAAGGAAGAACTCACACGAAGAAATGAAAATAAGGAAACACTCTCTCTCACAAAATAGTGGAAGAATGGATGGAATCCTCTCAAAATGGACAAAAATCTCTCTCATCAATGGAATGAAAGAATGAACTTGAGATTGTTCAAGAACTCTTGATCTCTTGATCTATCACACTCTCTCACATGGATCACAATGCCTCAACGGAAGGCAAGGGTGCTCTGATACCAAGAAAAAATATGAAGAGGGGAGAGAAGAAGAGTGGAGATGAGGAGAGAGGACACATCTAGAGAGCACACCACAAATGAATAACTGTACACTAGATTTAGTTGAAAATGTAGAATATATACAAACCCATTTAGGGTTAGGGTTAGGGCATCTAACCCTTTCCTTTATAGCACTTTATATGTGTTAGTGCTATGCATATGTAATCACATGATGTTTAGTGTGGTCTCTCAACACTCTCCCCAAGATAGAGCTCTCTCAAAATTGGATGCACATTCTGGCAAACATTGACATCCCAGAAAGGATAGGGTTTCAAATAACAATCCTTGAGTGTGAAGAGTTTGAATACGGTGATGCCCCTCCAAATGTTTACCATGCTCAAACCCCGCATATTGAGTAGGGAGGCAGCCAGGGTCAAATCAAGCCTCCATTGGATAGCCTATATGGGTGCCACTACTACCCACCATGCATTTTCCTCCAATTGGGGATCTTGGTTGAATAGAATTACATCTCCAATTGGCTCCATGAGTACCATGGAAGAGCCCCCTTTAGTTCCAAAGCTTTGAAGTTCCAAAGCTTTGAAGGCACCCAAAAGGGAGAGGAGGAGGGGGATGAAGAAAAGGAAGACCAAGTACCTTCTCATTTTAAGGCCTACATGATAGAGGACCACAAAATCTTATACCAGCAGGTAAAGAGAACTTAGGAAGAAGGGTGCTTCCAAGGATATGATGGCTCAGCCAAAGTTAAGTAAACCTAGTGCTAGAAGGAGTGGAGCCACACCCAGTATATATAGCAGATGACCTCACCCCAACGAGGAGCATGTCTTAATTGCCCTCCTCCGAGAGTACAAGGATTGTATGGCCTGGAAGTACACAAACATGAAGGGTGTGCTTGCTGAAGTCGTGCAGCACACTGTACCCATAATAGATCACATTAGGCTAGTGTGACAGCATCCCTATCCTATGAATCCCAAATATGCTCTCATAGTGAGGGAGGAGATGCAAAAAATCATAGATGCGAGATTCATCTATGAGATACAGCATATAGACTGGGTGTCACCCATTGTAGATGAATGGAAATATCCAAGTATGTGTAGACTTGAAAAAGGTCAATGCTACTACAAGGCGCGACTACTACCCATTGCCTTTCATGGAGCATGTTCTAGAAAGAGTAGCTAGGAAGGAAGCTTACAGCTTCCTAGATGGGTTTTTGGGGTACAGTAAGGTTTCATGGGCAAGTATGGCATCATGCATAGGTGCATGTCTAAACACGAATATATCAACATGCTCAAAGAAGTTCATTCAGAGATAGCAAGCGGTCACTTTGTTGCCCGTTGACATTATGGCACATAAGGTGTTACAGGAAGGCCTCTAGTTGCCAAATCTCTTTAGAGTGTTGAGATATCAAGCTCCATGCCAGGGTGATTGCTGTGTATTTATGTCACCGACTTGTTAGTTGCAGATACAGTTGGTACACTGCCCATGAATAATAGCTGGATGACAACTATCTTTATGTACTCCAGTTAGTGGCTCAGTTAGTATGCCATCATACTTAGCTGAGTTTGGTTTGAGAGCCACATATAGAGTTCACCTATTCCTTTTGTACCAGAGTTCTTTTGGCTTACACAACTAAGCAGAGGAAAACTATTTTCAACCTCCACCTTTGAGTGTATTCCCCCATTGTGTATGTGAGAAAGCCGCAAGTGAGACTCCTTCCTTCTCTCACACTCTCTTTACATGGTATCATAGCTTGGTTCATGATAAGGAGCTCAAGAAAGAAAACCAAGTTCGTGGTGTCTTGGTAAGAGGATCAGTGTTGCTTTCCTTTTTCGAGTTTGGTGGGTAGCACAGTCGAAAAGTGCAAGAGTGAACTGTCTCAGATTGGGACGCCCTTCATGGTGTGGCGAGAGGGAAATATATGCTTCGAGGCCATTTCGGGGTCCATTTTAGTGGCAGAAGATTTCCACAGGCACTCAGAAAATGCCCTATTTTTGTTGTGTGACCATTGTTTTGTAGGTCGGTGAAAAGTTGTCGTAGAAATTACATCGTATGCCTATGTGCAGAGATATTGGGAGTGACAAAATCATTCTTATTGCCTGTTGATGCAAAATTGTCACTAGGAAGTGACTGTGTGGTCAAATACCACTTTTGTCAATTTGCAGATTTGCCCTTGTGAGGCAGAAGTTGTATTTTTTGCAGTGACAGAATATTTTGCAGTGTTCTGTAATGGCGTCTGATGCTCTTTCACAGATTGTCATTGAAAAGCTTTACAAGAAAAACTTCCAAGCATGGAAGTTTACAATGACGAATTTCCTTAAGGGAAAAGGCTATTGGGAGTTCATTACTGGAGCTGAACAAGAACCAGTTATTTCTAATGTTCCCAATCAATAGGAGTTGCAGCATTTAAAGGATGGCATGAAAGAGCCAGAAAAAATATATACTGGCTATCTATTAGTATTTCAGATTCTATGATTATGCATATTCAAGATGCAAGCATGTCGAAGGAGGCGTGGGATACTTTGACAAAAATGTATAGCACAAATACGCAAGCCAGGAAAATGCAGCTCAAGCAGGAGTTGCATAATGTGCAGAGAGAAAATATGAGCATCAATGACTACCACATGAAGATGAAGAAGATTGCAGATGCACTTGCTTCCATTGGGTCACCAGTGGAAGATGATGACTTAGTTTCTGTGACCTTGAATGGTCTAGGAAAAGATTATGCACAGTTCTGGACATCCATTGCCGTCTGTGAGAATTTTCTTGATTTTGGGGAGTTGATTGCTCTTCTAATCTCTGAAGAGCAGAGAAATGGTGGTGCATCTTCTTCAGGAGGAACTTCAAAATAAATTGTCTTCTACTCAAATGTTGGAAGAGGTAGGGGCAGAGGTAGAGCAAGCTGATCTGGAGGCCATGGCAAAAATCAAAATATGTAGCAAAATCAACAAAACCAGTCCTATGGAGGAGGACGTGGTAACTTTAGAGGCAGGGGGAGCCAAAGAGGTGATGGTGGATGGTAGAGAGGCCAAAATGCAAACAACAATGTTGAATGCTACTACTGTGGTAAAATGGGTCATATGGTTAAAGACTACTATAAAAAGTAGAATGACATCATGACTGGAAAATTGCAGCAAGCCAATCATGCATCCTCTAGTAAACAGGGTGATGAGAGAAATGAGCATCTGTTTATGGTGCAGCAAAGGGTGAAAATCCCACACAAAGTGGATATGATGCCCTAAATGGGAATATTAACCGATCAGCCTTTTGAGAAATGGGGCATATTACAGCTAAAGGAAGAGGGTCTAGATACATTATCCTGGCCATAGATTATTTCATCAAATGGGTGGAGGGACGAGCCACAAGGAAAGTTGATGCATGGTCCATAGCTATGTTTTTATATGAATAAGTCATTACATGGTTTGGGTGTCCTTTGGAACTAGTTAGCGATTGAGGAGCTCATTTCCTCAATGAAACCATAGAGATCCTAACTAGCAAATTCATGATCATACATAGGAGATTGACGCCATACTATCCCAAAGCAAATGGCATGGCCAAAATCTCAAACAAAACATGATACACGATTAGAACTTGCATACTCGAAGCCAGCAGTCATACCGACTGGGAGCACAAGCTCATCGTAGCATTGTGGGCCTACCAAACGTCTTACAAATTGTGCCTTGGCTAAGGGTTGTTGGAAGGTGGACTGCTACAATTGGTAGGTTGTGTTGATGAAGGCATGCTTTCTGGCTTGAGCCCTTGGAGCGATGCATTGTGTTTTGTGAAGGTCAAGCTTGTGGATCTTGTTGGAGTGCTACTTGAAGGTCATCATTCACCTAGTCACTGGAGAGGCCCATTGCACCACCCGACTGATGTAAGCTTGTGTAGTTGTTGGAGACAATTGGCAGCTGCCTTGCATAGGGTCATTAGAGTTTGGAGGTGTATGCTACATAGTTGTTGACTGAGCCATCAGTTTGACTTGTTAAGCATGTGGCTATCTAAGATGTTGAGGCAGCTGATGCGAGGCTATGGCCTTTAGCTTTAGGTCGGACTATTGGCCGGGTCGCTGTTGTAGAGGAGCCATAGAGGAGCTTTAAGTCAGGTTGGCCAAGGAGAGGTTGTTTGATGGTTGTGTTGCTTGCAGCGTCGTGTTGACGAAGGTTGGTTCTCTTATAGTTTCCTTTAGCAAGCCACTTGGTCTTGCTAGCTATTGTAGTTTTGAGTCAACTAGCCAGTCTCTTGTAGCCTTGTTGAATGTAGCTTTGCTGCGAGTCAAGAAAAATCAAGTCTCTCTTGCTTCTATGGAAATATGAGGACAAGAGGTACTTCAAACTAGCTAGAGAAGCTCAAAAGCTTCAAAACACATTTCAAGAGTCAAGAACTTCTTTGCCTCATAAGAGACCTAACAGTTCAAATGAATAGTGAGAAAATCAGTCAAAGAACTCTCTCTCACAAAATCAATATCTCTCTCATAGACGGAAATCTATCTCTGAACCTCTAAACATCAAATGATGAAAATATCAAGAACTTTCCCTCATAAAAAAGATCTCTCAAACTCACAAAGTGGAGATGGAGGATGCCTCACATGCGGAGGTGTTAACATCCACAGAGTACAATCGTTGAATGTAGGGTAATTATTGATTAGAGGTGATTAGAATTCATGATTTACTTCAATGGATACAGCCATGAAGGGAGTACAACACAAGCTCAGGGAGTTTGAGCCCCAAATACCCCAAGACCAAAGCTTGCACATGCAATGTGCACATTAATGATTGAATTCAACAGATACAGCCATGGAAGTAGTACAGCACAAGCTCAAGGAGTCTAAGCCCCAAATACCCCAAGGCCAAAGATTCCAAGTAATGTGCACAGGTTGTATGTTCTAGTTGCAAGCTACGGTTAAGTTTCTCACAAAAGTTAAACCTCACCACTCCAAGTTTTGAGCCTCATACATGGGGTTCAAACCACAAAAGGCCCAAAAAATGAGGGAGCTTGAGCCCCAAATAGCCTAAGTCTTAGAGGCGTGAGGCCAACACAAGCGCTATTTGGGAACCGGTTAGGAACACCTCCTAATTCTAGGTTTGTCCTAAGTGCTCTAATATGGTTAACACAAGCACTATTTCTACTAGTAGGGAGAGATAGAAAGAATAGCAATATGCCTTGGCACCCTACGGGCCCAAGCACCTTTTATTGTAAAGAGAGGGAGAGTGCTAAAAGGAAAAGGGTTGGCCCTCCCTTCAAAAGTCGACATGTATAAAAGGCCAAGGTGTTGACTTTGGTCTTCATTATTGCTTGCACAAGTTTGCATACAAGCACCCTCTTCTCTTCCAAGCGTGTTTTGGGTGTTCTCTTGTTTCCATTGTAGTGCTCTTGTGTTTCCCACTCCATCCCCCTTGAACACTCTCCTCTTCCCTTCTCCTTCTCTCCCTCCCTTCTCCCCTGCCTTCTCCCCTCTCCCCCTTCCCTCTTTCTCTCGTGGAAACACATTGCAACAATATGGAGGACGCTTGAGTGACACATGCGGATGGCTCATTCCTTGCATTGCTCTCACAAGGAGTAGCTTGGAGTGGAGGCTCCATCGGCATCTCTTGAACATCCCCATGACACGTAAGTCACCGTCGAGACCTGCACATTTTTGGCATTGTTACTAGGGAATGAAGGTATACTTTTGCATTGCACTTGTCTTCCTTCATATCTACCCATCGTACAAGGCTTCAAGCTTAACTTGGAGCTTTGTTAGTGGAGTTATAGGAGAGGAAAGAGTGAAGAAGCGAGAGTTTGGATGGAAAAGTCAGGAAAGTTGTCATTTTTTGTTGGAAAGCCATTTTGGATCATTTGAAGCTTGTTTTTTATGCTTTTTAGTGTTTTGAGTTGATAGGAACTTAGTTTGTGAGATTGCTAAGGAGTGTGTGATGTCCAAACACAAAAAAAACAACAAAAAATGATGATTCTTGCTAAATTTCAAAGTTGTTTTGTGTGGTAGAACCCACCTCTCAAGAAATCTTACATTTTGGCTTGCAAAAATTGTTTTTCTTTCAAGTTTTTTTCATTGTCTAGGTAGACTAGGCATTGTAGTACCCCCCTAGCATAAAAAAACTAGAACAAAAACTCAAAATCCCCCCAAAAACCAAAAAAACCAGTCGGCAACGTAGTGTTCCACTATCCCCATGAGTCGACGTGTTACAGCTATCCCGCCGATTGGTGTGTTAGCTATATCCCATCAGTCAAACCACGTTGACCTGGTGTGTTAGCTATATCCCACCAACCTAAACTCTGACAACGGCCTAACCCACCTCCTTGATTAAATGCATGTTAGAGTTAATTATCCTACCAACCTGACAACCGTTGACCTGTGGCCTTAGAGCTATCCCATCGACTGTTGCTATCTCGTTATTCTACCGACTGGCATGGGAAGCCCACCCCCATGTTTGTGGTCATATTTCTATCCCACCGCCCATTGCATTATGCCTATCATGCCTCCGTTGCAATAATTATTCTATCGACCCAGTTATCCCACCAACAGTCACTATTTTCTATCCCCATGCCCGTCGCCATAAATATATTGCCAACTGGCACGTTGATCAGTATCCCGTCGACCCCTTCATCCCTCTATTCAATGTCTTAACCTTATCCCTACATTCGTAGGGATACCACTTGTGTCTTATCCTGCCAAACACGTGGCAAGATTTATTCTGCCGATCGATGCATTACGCCTACTCCACCATCCATCACCATAATTATTCCGCTGATCGCTGGTCTACTGGTATCCCGTCGCCCGGTGTGATACCTTATCCCTATTATTGTGGCCATAGAGCTATCCCTACGACTATTGGGATACCTTTGGGGTAGTCCAAAAAGTAAAAAATTCCAGAACCTTAGTTCAGCCTGAGTGTGCCTAGTTAGAAGTCTCCTACATGCACTTGAGGTCTAGGAGAATTTTGTCCAAGGATCCCATGCCAGAAGATAGTGCTTTGAGCTACACTCAGCAAACACTTCACCCTAGCTGGGGATTTGAAAGCTCGATTCCTAGACCCCACTCATCAATAGGCCTTTGGTAGGAAGATCTATCTAGCTCTGATGAGACGGCAAGCTTGGATGAAGTATTGCCAGACCCCTCGGATCCAAGGGCTTTTGAAGCCCAATTCACTAGTGTGGCCTTTCCCAACTCTCTCACACCTTCGGTTGCATCCAGGATGAGAGGTATATTCTCCAACATGTTCGGACGTTTAGGCCAAATAGAGTCGGTGGACATGGAGAATGCCTTCACCGGCATGTTTGTAGGAAGGGAAGGTTAGCAACATCTAGCTCCGAAACCACAGACCGGGATGGAAACCACCTTTGCAGACCCAGGACCCTCCTCCTATGCAAGACCTCCCCAATGGGAACACATGGGTGATGAAGATCCATGGATGAGGGAATTTTGAGAGCAAGATCCTAGCCAAGGGGATGTGAGAAACTTCCAAGGAAGGGCACCTGATGGAGCCCCAATAGCTCGGGTGCCACCAAATTTCGTTAACTATGGGGCACCACAGTTCCCATCCTATCGACCATTGCATGGAACCAATGTTCCCATGCCCCAGGACACACCTCCTCTAGGAGTACATCCCTTCCTATCCATACCCGTTGCACCGATGAACACAGGCTTGGGCACATCCATCCCAATGCCACTACCAGCATCTACATGGATACCACCACTAGGGCTAAGCTTAAGGCCAACCCTACATCCTGTCAGGACCACAGTAGCACCATCCTTGCCAGCCACTCAAACAGTGTTAACTGATGAGGCAATGCGCATCTTGGTGAATGCCCTAAGAAGGGGGACCACACCACCTCCACCCACACCAGTGTTTCCTGTAGGGATTGTGAATCCCTCGAGGAGCCAACCCATGGCTCCCCCAAGTTAATGACTAGGTTCCTTGGAGAAGGAGACCCGGTCTCCCATGTGGAGTGATTTGAGAAAATTTGCGAAGCTTTTGGTGCTCCCGGGGACTTAGAAATGGCCAATGCATTTGGTCTCATCTTGGATGGCAAAGCAGGCCAATGGTATAGGGCTCTCACCCCATAAGAGAAAATCAACTGGCAGACATTGAGAAAGGCCTTCATTTTGGCATTTTCCCCTACTAGCCATAACTGAAGCCCGATTAATCAATTGTATGAAGTAAAGTAGAACGACAAGAAATCCCTAAGGGATTACATTGCTCGGATCAAGCACCTCAATGCTTGCTGTGAACCGTACGAGTGGATGAGCAATGAATGATTGTTGCCCCGCTTCCTTATTGGGTTGGCAGACTTAAAGCTGCATGACCACCTAATGGTGATGAATCCTACTTCCTTTGATCTATGCAGCAAGGAGACCATCCGCATAAGTGATAACATGATGGACAAGGCGAATTCAGATAAGACCCCAAATCCCTCAGAAATAGCTCCATCAATTAGGTCTTCAAGTGTAGAAATGATCAAGAAGGAGAGCAACAAACCCAAGGGCTTGGATATGAGTGAGCAGGCCTCCAATCTACTAGATCAGCGAGGCCAACAGTGGAGGACAGGAACCTCCAAGGAGGCACCGAGCAACCCCCACTTGTTTCCACAGAGAGACAATGTCTGGTGTGGGATATGCAATGGCAACCACCCCCTCCAATGAGTGTCGCCAATGAGTGTCGATGCTTAAGGGCAAGGCTAGCACTCTACTACGCACATTGCCATAGGAAGGGAAACCATGATACGTCCCAATGCAGATTTTCGAGGTCCCTTCCCCAACCCATATATCAAATGAGACCCTCAATAGCCCTAATGGCTCTGCCTAACCCCCTAAACACACAGGGTGGTCCTGTGGCTAGTTCAAGCCAGTACAAAGCTCAGCCAGCTCGATTACCACCGCCCATATTAGGCTTGCAACCTCCACTACCTCGTATAGCCCCAGTCAATTAAGTGTTGGTAGAGGAAGTGCCCAATGACTGGGAGGAGACGGATCCAGATTACAGACCTCATGATTACTACCCATAAGAGGAAGGAAGTGGCACCCTGAGCCACTACCTCCCCCCCAGAGAATGAGTAGGTTTTTGTGGGAGAGAGACCTAAACTCAATCACCTGAAGGCCCTTGCTCTAATGTTACACCTGCCAGGGTCCCCACAGAGCAAGTGAATGCTCCTACCAAGGTACTTCAAACCCTCTGGTGTCCTACTTCAAGTGCCAGGGGCCAGATTTCTTGAAGGACTATCCCTATAGGGATTGTACCCCTGTCGCTCCACCCACGACCAACTCCACACCCTTGTTGAGATATCGAGCTCCACTCGTGATATGCCAGGGTGACGGTTGTGCATTTATGTCACTGACTTGTTAGCTGCAGATGTGGTTGGTACACCGCCCATGAATAATAGCTGGATGACAGCTATCCTTATGTACTCTACTTCGTGGCTCAGTTAGTATGCCACCTTAGTTAGCTGAGTTTGGTTTGAGACCCACATATAGGGTTCTTCTATTTCTTTGTGCCAGAGTTCTTTTGGCTTTCACAACTAAGAAGAGGAAAACTATTTTCAGCCTCCACCTTTGTGTGTATTCCCCCATTGTGTATGTGAGAAAGCCACAAGTGAGACTCCTTCCTTCTCTCCCACTATCTTCACATGGTATCAGAGCCTGGGGTTCATGGTAAGGAGCTCAAGAAAGCAAACCAAGTTCACGGTGTCCTGGTAAGAGGACCAGTGTTGCTTTCCTTTTTCGAGTTTGGGAGCAAATCTCTGCAGGTAGCACAGTTGGAAAGTGCAAGAGTGCATTGTCTCATATTGAGACGCCCTTTGCGGTGTGGCGAGAGGGAAATATATGCTTCGAAACCATTTCAGGGCCCATTTTGGAGGTGGAAGTTCTTCACAGGCACTGAGAAAAAGGCCCTATTTTTGCTGTGCGACCACTGCTCTGCAGGTCAGTGAAAAGTTACCACAAAAATTGCATCGTATGCCTATGCGCAGAGATACTGGGAGTTACAAAATCATCCTTATTTCCTATTGATGCCAAATCATCACTAGGAAGTGACTGTGTGGTCAAATACCACTTTCGTCAGTTCTGTAGATTTGCCCTTGTGAGGCAAAAGTTGTGTTTTTTGCAGTGACAGAATATTTTGCAGTGTTCTGTAATGGCGTCTGATTCTCTTTCATAGATTGTCATTGAAAAGCTTGATAAGAACAACTTCCAAGCATGGAAGTTTAGAATGACGAATTTCCTTATGGGAAAAGGCTTTTGGGAGTTCATTATAGGAAATGAAGAAGAACTAGTTCTTCCTAATGTTCCCAATCAACAGGAAATACAGGCATTTAAAGGATGGCATGAGAGAGCTAGAAAAGTTATGTATTGGTTGGCTATCAGTATTTCAGATTCTATGATTGTGCATATTCAGGATGCAAGTACGCCAAAGGAGGCATGGGATACTTTGGCAAAAATGTACAGCACAAATACGCAAGCCAGGAAAATGCAACTCAAGCAGGAGTTGCACGATGTGCAGAGAGAAAATATGAGCATCAATGACTACCACATGAAGGTGAAGAAAATTGCAGCTGCACTTGCTTCCATTGGGTCGCCAGTGGAAGATGATGATTTAGTTTTTGTGACCTTGAATGGTCTAGGAACGAATTATGCATAGTTTTGGACATCCATTGCCGTCTGTGAAAAATTTCCTAATTTTGAGGAGTTGTTTGCTCTTCTAATTTCTGAAGAGCAGAGAAATGGTGGTGCATCTTCTTCAAGAGGAACTTCAAAAGAAACTGTCTTCTACTCAAATGCTGGAAGAGGTAGAGGCAGAGGTAGGGCAGGCCGATTTGGAGGCCTTGGTAGAAATCAGAATATGCAGCAAACTCAAGAAAACTAGTCCTATGGAGAAGGACGTGGTAACTCTAGAGGTAGGGGGAGCCAAAGAGGTCGTGGTGGATGGTAGAGAGGCCAAAATGCAAACAGCAATGTTGCATGCTACTATTGTGGTAAAATGGGTCATATGGCTAAAGACTGCTACAAAAAGCAGAATGACATTATGAATGGAAAATTGCATCAAGGCAATTATGCATCTTCTAGTAGACAGGGTGATGACAGAAATGAGCATCTATTTATGGTGCAACACATGACCAACTCTGTGTCAAGTGCAGAAGAAAGAAATGATGTGTGGTATGTTGACTCAGGTGCATCAAACCACATGACAGGTCATGCAAAATGGATGCAGGATGCAAGGAAAATGGATAGAACAGGATTTGTGGAGACTGGTGATGATACTGCACATCCTATTGTGCAGATTGGTAAAATTCATTTGTCTATGCTGGATGGGAAAAAGAAATACCTGTCTGATGTATTTCATGTCCCGAATCTCACTAAAAACCTGGTCTCTGTTGGTCAAATGGTTGAGTAGGGCTTGCAGGTCAGATTTAATCCTCATAGATGCTTTGTTGAGGATATGAAAAATAACGGTCGCTTAATAGCAAAAGGAAAGAAGAAGGGCAGGATGTTTACGTTGGATGCGGACATGCCTGAATTGAGTGCAGCAATGTTTGCACATGGAACCGGTGTAGTTGCAGATATTGATATTTGGCATAAATGCATCGGTCATGTTAATGTATAGTGACTTAAATCAATGCAGTCCCAAAACATTGTTGCAAGATTGCCTAAATTCAAGGTTGCAGAAATGCATGAGGTATGTGAAGCCTGTCAATTTGGAAAACAGGCAAGGAAACCATTTCCTAGACATGTTCAAGAGAGTAAGAAGCCATTGGAATTAATCCACTCTGATATGTGGACTACTAAAGCTGCATCTATTGGAGGCTGTCATTATTTTGTCACTTATATTGATGACTATAGTAGAAAAGTTTGGGTGCTTTTAAAGCTATGGTTGAAAAAGAAACAGGCCTGCAAATAAAATGCCTAAGGTCAAATGGAGGGGGAGAGTACCTCTCAAATGAGTTTGCAAGGTTCCTGTAGGAGCATGGCATAAAGCAGCAATATTCATGCAGTCATACCCACATCAAAATGGACTTACAGAAAGGAAAAATAGGCATATTGGAGAGGTATCTCAGGCCATGCTAAATGAAAAAGACCTACCAGATTATTATTGGGCTGAAGCAATTGCTACAGTAGTTTACATAATGAACAGGACTCCCACTGCAGCAATACATGGCATGATGCCAGAGGAGATGTATACTGGTAGGAAACAAGATATTTCCCATTTGAAAATTTTTGGTTGCATTGCCTATGGTCATGTGCCAGATGAGTTGAGGTCCAAGTTGGATCCAAAAGCTGAGAAGTGCATCTTTATTGGTTATTCTTTACAGCAAAAAGGGTATAGATGCTATAACCCTTCTACTCGTAAGTTTACAGTGAGCAGAGATGTTTTTGATGAGATGAGCAGCTGGTATAAACTAGTAAATGTGATTGATGATGTAGATGCACAAAATGGTAATGCTGCATAGAATTCACAGCAGCAATCACAAAATATTAGTGGACCTGCAGTGTCCTCTAGCAGTGGTTCACATACTTTGCAAGGATAGGCAGATTGAGATCAGGAGAATCTCCTCAAAGCAATGCAGATAGTGGTATGCAGGTATCACAAAAAGGAAAAGAGAAGGTAGATCAGCCCATGTTTGATGTGGATGCAGGTCACTCTTATGTGGATGGTGAATCCATTGGCTCAGAACAAAGCATTGATGTTGAGTTGGGTATTCCTTCTGTTGTTACACCTGGAGTAAGGAAGACCAGGGATTTTTTGAGAGCACCTAGAAGTGAGCCTATTTTGCACAGGTCTACCAGAGTTAGGTATCGTGTGGATAGGCTCAAATATGATGGATTTACAGCCATTCACTATGCCTATATGGTCAAAGTGATACAGGAACCAGAACCCACTTCTTTTGAGCAAGCCATGGGAAAAGAAAAATGGGAGAAAGCCATGGATGAAGAAATGGATGCCTTGGAAGCAAATGCTTCATGGGAATTGGTGCCTTTGCCTAAAGACAAGAATGCAATTGGCTGCAAGTGGGTTTATAAGGTGAAGCACAATGCAGATGGTTCTGTGAACAGATACAAGGCAAGATTAGTTGTCAAGGGGTATGCACAGACATATGGCATTGATTATGAAGAAACATTCAGTTTGGTTGCAAGGATGGCAACTGTAAGAGTAGTCATTGCTATGGTTGCATCAGAGGGATGGTCTTTACATCAGATGGATGTAAAGAATTCCTTCTTGCATGGTGATTTGCAAGAAGAGGTCTTCATGGAGCAGCCACCAGGTTATGTTCATGCTGTTCATCCTGAGTTTGTTTGTAGGTTGAAGAAAGCCTTGTATGGCTTGAAGCAAGCACCTAGCGCATGGTTTGACAAGATAGGACAGTATCTTGTCACTATTGGCTTTTAGATTTCCAAGGCAAATTTCTCACTTTATGTGAGAAAAACAGAGAAAGGTATTATGCTGCTTGTCATTTATGTTGATGATTTGATCATCACAGGTGATAGTGATGAAGATATCCTTCATGTGAAAATGCTATTGAAGCAGAAGTTTGAGATGAAGGATTTCAGAGAGCTACGTTATTTCTTGGGCATTGAGGTGATAAGATCACCAAGTGGGATACAGCACTTGCAGAGGCAGTATGGATTGGACATGCTGTCCAAATATGGGATGACAGGCTGTAAGCCTATTTCAGTTCCTTTGGAGCAGATGTGAAGCTGAGCGCAAATGCAGGTGAGCTTCTGGAAGACCCTACTATGTATAGGTGCATAGTAGGAAGTTTGATTTATATGACTATTACCAGGCCAGATTTGAGCTATGCTGTTGATTTGGTAAGTTAGTTTATGCAGGCTCCAAGGAAACCGGATGCGACACATACTCAGGTATGTGAAGTCCACATTACAGTATGGACTATTTTATGAGGCTGGGGTTTAGATACAGTTGCATGGATACACTGATGCTGATTGGCTGGTAGTATTTCTAATAGATGATCTACCAGTGGATATGTGTTCTCTTTTGGGAGTGCTGCAGTCACTTGGAGCAGCAAGAAACAGCCTATAGTTGTCTTGTCGAGCATAGAGGCTGAGTACAGGGGTGCAGCAATGGCTGCATGTGAGGTAGCTTGGTTGCATAAGCTACTTTATGATATGCATCAGTCTACAGATGGGCCAGTTGTCATTTATTGTGACAACAAGAGTAGTATACACTTGGCAAATAACCCAGTCTATCATGCTAGAACAAAGCACATTGAGGTGCATTATCACTATGTGTGGGAGAAGGTTTTACTAGGTCTTATTAATCTAGTTTATGTCAGCACAGAGGATCAGGTAGCTGACATATTCATGAAGGCATTGGGCGCAGAGAAGCTGCACAAGTTCAGAGACTTGCTTGGTGTGTAGGAATTGGGATTGAGCTCGAGGGGGAGTGTTGAGATATCAAGCTCCACTCATGATATGCCAGGGTGACTGTTGTGCATTTATATCACCGACTTATTAGCTGCAGATGCGGTTGGTACACCGCCCATGAATAATAGCTGGATGATAGCTATCCTTATGTACTCTAGTTCGTGGCTCAGTTAGTATGCCACCTTAGTTAGCTGAGTTTGGTTTGAGACCCACATACAGTTTTCTTCTATTTCTTTGTAGCAGAGTTCTTTTGGCTTTCAAAAGTAAGAAGAGGAAAACTGTTTTTAGCGTCCACCTTTGTGTGTATTCCCCCATTGTGTATGTGAGAAAGTTGCAAGTGAGACTCCTTCCTTCTCTCCCACTATCTTCACAACCCTTGTGTGTAGGGTGTGGGAATGAGCATCTATTCCAGGACTGCTATCCCATGAGAAGACCGAAAACCCCAATCATCCTATGAAAGAGCACCAGCCTTAACCTGCTTAGCATCAAACAAGGCCACGTGGCTGCAGTGCCCCTAAATGTCATCACAATGATGCAAGCCAAGGCATTAGGCAAGGCAATGAGGAAGCTAGCAAGGAAAGATAAAGGGTCCCTATCACCAGGCCCTGTGATCCCTCAACATCCCCTATCCCGATCTAAGAAGGCCATAAGGGTAGGTGACGGCTAGGTTCTTATCAGGACGGTTTCGATGAGGAGACAGCCTCTCTCGCCACCTCCTCTGCTTTCGAACGTGCTTCCATCCAGGGTTACCTTAAGGTACCTTCGAGTCTAAAGCTAAACAAGCCAGTGCAGGCCCAAGACCTAGCACCCTCGCCCTCTTATAAGGAGATGTATCCTAACTCGGTCTTAGAAAAGCAATACGTAAAAGATGCCCAAAACTTGGTATGGGACTGCCAATTTAAGTTCGAGCATTGACTTAAAGCAAGTAGAGGGTCACACTATTCATCCAGCCCACCTAATGGGCCATCGAGGGGCGAAATCACTCAAGGTGCTAGAAAGAGTGGAGGAAGAGGAATATGTCAGCTTCAATAAGTCAGAAGCTCTGGATCTGATGCAAAAAATGTTCAAAAAGACCCAGTGTTGCAAAACCTCCAGGAGGAAGGAGACCTGTATGGCTTTAAGGACCTGTTATCCATAGAAGGAGAGTCTTCACAAGAACCTTCCGATAGTGCCACATTGGCTGCCTTGCTATCGATAGAGATAAAAAGGTTGAGCACTTCCCTGCTAAGAGGAAAACCCAGCCTGTGGCATGATCTATCCAATTAAATGAATAGACCGCTCTTGCCCCCAGGCCCTGCCAACCCTAAGCTCAACCAATCATCGTCGGAAAAGGGGTAGAACCTACCCAAGGTTCCCATCAACAAGCTAGGCCAGTACTTTGAGGGTGATGACATAAACACCGCTATCCCCATAATCTATTAACACCAAAAGGTTGATGCCATCCTGGATGGGGAGTAGGAGTGAGTGTCTGTACCAAGGAATGCTGGGTGAAATGGGAAAAATCCACACTCGAGCAAGCCCATTTGGTAGTAAAGTTAGCCGATGGCAAAACTATCGAGCCCTTGGGAGTGCTTACTGGTATAAACATTAAGGTATTCAGATTCATGTACCCCATCAGGTTCGTAGTCATGGACTTCACTTGACTTCCGGGATATGAAGCTATCTTAGGCAGGCCCTTCTTATGAATGTCCAAGCTTGTGCACCACTGGCATACTGATAACATCTACTTGCGGCATGAGGAGCAAATCATGTGAGTGGACTTGCACACCTACAAGGCCCACCCATTGTCGGAATACCTTTTCATCACAGAATCTGACACCACCGCCCGAACCACCTTCGTGAAGCTATTCCAACCCCGTGACAGGGAAGAGGATGAAAAGGAGTTGGATGAATTCTGGTATGCACCTCTTCCTGAGCGATAATTCTCTCAAAATTGGATGCACATCGTAGCCAATATAGATGTCCCAAAGAGGATAGGGTTTCAAATCACCATCCCAGAGCTCGAGGGTTTGACCCTGGTGGTTCGCCTAAGAATGTTTCACATGCTCAACCCTCGAGAGGTAAGCAAGGGAACTGTAAGAGCAAAATCTAACCTCCACTAGCTATCATATGTGGGTGCCACGATTGCTCACCATGAGTTCTTCTCCAATTGGGGAGCTAGGGTGAGTAAGATAACCTCCCGCGTTGGCTTTTTAAGTGCAATGGAAGAGCCCCCTTCAGGTCTGAAACTCCCTATATCCAAAAGCTTCGCTAAGGCCAAAAGGACCATTGCTCTAGTAGAAATAAAGGAGGAGGCTGAAGAAAAAGAGGACCTATGGCAAGTACCAACCCATTACAAGGCCTACACAATTGAGGATCACAAGATCTTATACCAATAGGCCAAAAGGTCTTAGGAAGATGGGTGCTCCCAAGGGTGCGATGGACTAGTCCCAGTCAAGGAGGTAAACTTAGCCTCGGAAGGGTAGAACTCCCAACCTATATTCATCACTGATGATCTTACCCCCAACGAGAACACTTTAATAGCTCTCCTATGAGAATAGAAAGATTGCATGGCCTAGAAGTACACCGACATGAAAGGGGTCCTTGCCAAAATAGTGCAGTACACAATCCCCATGCTAGATGAGGCCGGTACATCAATGCCCCTACCCTATGAATCTCGAATACACACTCATAGTGAGGGAGGAAATCTAGAAACTCATAGATGCGGGATTCATCTATGAGATTGAGCATACAGACTGAGTATCACCCATCGTGATAGTCCTAAAGAAGAATGGAAAATTAGAGTATGTGTGGATTTGAAAAAAGCTAAAGCTTCCACTGGGTGTGACCACTACCCCTTGCCATTCATGGAGCATGTTCTAGAAAGGGTAGCTGGAAAGGAAGCCTATAGCCTCCTAGACGGATTCTCGAGTTACAACCAAGTGTCTATCACCCCGCAAGATTAACATAAAACCACCTTCGCAACTGAGTGGGGTATGTATGCAGCTAGGGTGATGATATTTGGATTAACCAATGCCCCTGCTACCTTCCAATTGATGATGATCACAGTATTCAAGGAATATCTGAGAGATTTCGTGGAAGTCTTCTTGGATGACATCTACGTGAACTCGATGCGGGATGACCACCTAAAATACCTCAGGCTAGTCCTCGAGAAGTGCCGCTTATACCGCATATCCCTGAATCCTCTTAAGTGTTAGTTCTGGGTCAAACATGGTGTCATTCTTAGCCACATGGTGTCTCAAAATGGAATCTCTACGGACCACAATAAAATCAAACTCATCTTGGAGTTACCACCCCCCCCCAATGCCAAGGGAGTCCAATGATTTACTGGCCATAAAGTCTATTATAGGAGGTTCATCTTGTTCTACGTGAACATAGACCTCCCATTATACAAATTGCTAGTATCCTTTGAGTGGACCAAGGAATGCCAAAAATTCCTTTGAAACCCTCAAACTAGCTCTAGCCACAACACTGGTGTTGAGATCACCCGACTAATACTCCACATCCATATCGATGCCTCCAACTTTGCCATCGTGAGTGTGTTATCCCAACTCGAGGAGCATAATCTGGATTACCCGATATACTTTGCGAGCCACCAACTAAATGAGGCTGAGGTTAGCTACACCACATCCGAGAGGGAAAGTCTAGCCATGGTCTATGTAGTCAAGAAGTTTTGGCACTACTTGTTGGCTAACAAGTTTGTCTTCTTCGTGGACCACCAAGCATTGTTATACTTGGTCAACAAGCCATGCATGACTAGACACATCACCAAGTGGATGCTAATCCTTTTGGAGTTTGACTTCATAGTCGTTCTATGTAAGGGAAAAACCCATGTCCAAGCCAACTCTCGGGGGGGTCACTATGTATAAACCCTCTATATCACGTGCGTTCAAGGCCTATATTTAAAATCCCTTATCTATAAATTTTTTCATTAATAAAATGTACCCCTTTTTTATACAAATTTGTAAATTTTTTCCAAAACTATTTTAAATAGTCCCTTATGTATATTTATTTCCGTAAATTTTAGAAATAAAAAATATCCTTATGTTGAACTCACGTGATAGGATTACATATGATGAGTGACCCCCCCGAGAGCCAACTACTTGTTGAGAATCCCAAACGGTGAAGCCCCAACGGGAGTCGAAGATGACCTCCTTGATGCTTCTCTCTTCTTTCTTGACATCATGAATGGGCCACCGAGATTGGCCACTACCTGGCAAATGGACCTACCCTTGGGCCAGGCCCTTAAGAAGGATAGATCTTGCAAACTCATTAAGGATGCATCACCATATCAATTGATAGTAGGCCAACTATACCACAAGGGCAGGGATGGCATCCTACGAAGATGTGTGTGCGAGCATGAATACATCAATGTGCTTGAAGAAGCCCACTCGAGAATTGCAGGAGTCATTTTTTCACTGATGTTACAGCCCATAAAGGTGCTACAAGCTAGTATTTGGTGGCTAACTTTCTTCGAAGACGTGGCCAAATTCATCAAACGGTGCATCCCTTGCCAACGTATCCAAATACCACACAAGGTGGACATGATGACCTTGACCAAAATCCTGACCAAGCAACCCTTCGAGAAATGGGGCATCAATTTTATTGGACCCATAATCCCAGTAGCTAAGGGAACTGGGGCCAGATACATCATCCTGGCTACCACCAATTACTTCACCAAGTGGGTAGAAGGGAGAGCCACCATGAAGGCCGATGTGAGATTCAATGCTAAATTCTTATATGAACAAGTGATCACGTGATTTAGATGTCCCTTGGAGTTAGTCAACAACTGAGAACTCATTTTCTCAATGAAATAATAGCAATTCTGACTAGTGAGTTTATGATCATACATAGGAAGTCAATGCCATACTACCCTAGGGCAAATGGCTTGGTTGAGATCTCTAAGATCCGGGGAGTTATCTCCGAGAGTTCAATCGAGCATGTTGCCTGACAGGTTGGTCTATGATGGAGCGAACTGAAATACTTTAAGATTTCTTGGAGGGCGTGGCCTTAACTTGGCATGAGGCTTTTCTAGAAGAGACCAAGAGTGATTGGGAAAGGTTGACCAAAGCAATGAAGGAGGGATTTGGGACGATGGAGTCGCCAAATGCCTTACTATTACAATTGGACCAGATTTCCCAAAAGGAAGGAGAGTCAGCTTCCACCTTGTCAGAGAGGTATGAGGCGTTGTTCATGAAGTGTCAACAGGTTGCTTTACATGTTGTTGCTTCTTCTTCTACCATGGGGGACTCTAAAAATTCTTTAGGAATGGAGCACCTTAAGATGAGCAAGTTTTTGATGGCTTTGGAGCCTCATCTTCATTCAAAAGTAATGTGTAAAAATGCAACGACATACATGGAGGCACTTCGTATTGCAACCAAGAAGGAAGCTTCTTTACAAATTGAATCCTTATTTATGTCTACTACAACATCATCGACTTTGGCTTCCTAGGTGAAGGTGATGGAAACTCCTCAGGTACAAAAGTCCTCAAAGCTAGATCATAATATTTCTCAATTGATGGCTGAGTTTGCGAATTTGAAATTACATTTGGTAAATGCCTAGATGCCTAGAGGTCATAAGAGTGAAGAGAGTCCTCGAGATATAATTGGGATTACTTGCTATGAATGCCATGAAAGGGGACACTATCGCAATGAGTGTCCTGGGTTGAAGCAAAAGAAGAAAAGACATTAGCAATGATGGAAGAAATTCCCTTACGAGGGAAAGAGGAAAGTCTCATGATGGAAGAAACAAAATAAGCGAAGGCAAAGGATTCAGAACTTTAGGTCTGGAATCTTGCAGTGAAACATAGTGAAATTGTGCCTTCTACTCCTCAAAGGAAAGCAAGATCTTTGAAAATGGAAGAGAGCATAGAGCAACCAACAATTGTGAAGGTCATCCCAACAAAAGATGAATCCTCAAGCAGGTTTGGATCCTCCACTCTTGAACTTCTCAAAGAAATGCCAAACTGGGGGGAGTCAAAGGTTCATTCATTTCCATCCTTGGATAAGGATACCTCCACCTCTGTTCTATTGGGTGATGTTTCTCCTCCTACAAAACATGATGAGTCTTTTGAAGGAGTTTCTAGATTTTTTGTTCAAAACTCATGTGGTGATCAAGAAATCTTGATTGTTGACACATATGAATGTGAAGTAAAAGGTGAATATGAAAATCTTGAAAATGTTCTTTTATCATTCACAACTAGTGCATTAATGCATATGGATAATGAGAGTGATATCTTTGATCCTATTCTTGATGGAGTTTCATGCTTGTTCGTTGAAGATCCATGTGAAGATCTTGACATTGTTGCATTTGAAACATGTGACCATGAAAGTGTTGACCTTTTGGATACTGACTGTCTTGAGAGCAAGCAATCCATATTTGCTATTGATCAAGAGAGCCACATAGTTCCGAAGGATGACGTTTATGCTAGTGATCCTAAGGATGTTGAGGCTCCTGCAATGCTGACACTTGCAAGTGATTCTGACTTGGAATCTAAGATGATGATAGAAAATGACAAAGAATGCTATGAAATTCTCGATGATGCCTTATTGGAAAAGGAGAACATACAAATATGTGATGATGATGCAGGGGTCCTTGAGTACTTGGAATTTAAAGATGCTTGCATTATGTCTTAACCTTTTGCTAATCACTAGCTACATTGTGAACTTATCAATAAGGAGGTAAATCTCACACACCGTTCAAGTGAAGTTTGGATGGTATCCAAGTATACTAATCCATTTTTGTGTGCATATAGACAATGGTTGCTAGATTCTACTCACTTGGATGTGGAGATAGATGCTTATCTTCAATATATAAAGAGCATTTATAGTTTTGCACATGATACAGCTTCATGTAATGTATGTGATCGAGGACCTTCTTATATTTCTCGAGCAATATCTTGTACCTCTGATCAAGGAAATCCTTCTCTTTATCCAATGGTACACTATGTATTTGACCGAGGCAAGGATACACCAAGATGCACCCGTGAGTATTGGCATATGTTCTTTTATGATCAACCACCTTGTTGACCAGTAGACCCCCATGCCAAGCACAGGAATCTGCTGGGGGGGGAAGATGTGACAACAAAAAATGATATTTTCTTTTGAAACTTATGGGAGGATTTGTGGGACCTGCAAGGTGACAAAAGCTAGCCACGGAGACAAAGAACCAAGAAGCATGATGGAGAAGTTGGTGGCAGGAGACAGCTCTTTGTGGCTACTCTCGTTGCGGCCTGTCAATCTTTTGATGTCGACTACTTTATTTCATGTAATCATTAATGTGGGTTTGATACTAAATAGAATAATTAGTGAAAATGATTGCAAATGTGATTATTAGTGGAGTGCATCATTGTAAATACCATGGGTATGAATTATAAATACCTTGGTATAGGGATAGAATGGTTTGGGAGATATATTATTTGCTTTGTAATTGGGAAATAGAAATGAGTCATATATTTAGAGTGGGCCAAAAGCCTACATGGAATCAATAATGTACTAAAATAATAGGGAGTGCACATGGAGAGCATGTGGAGGGCATGTGGAAAAGTGTGGAGGAGTGTGGAGTCAAAAGGAAACCTTCTAGAATTCTTATGTGGAATGTGGAGGATGTTGACATGTGGAAAATAGGAGGGTCCTCTTGGGCTCCATGTGGAAAGACTATTGATTTTTCTACTCAAAGGAATAAAGAAGCATCTTGTGATGGGACACTTGTCAAAATCCTCCTAAAAGGACAATTGATGGTGATCCATGCCCTTATGTCATGGAGTGAAAGAATCTACTACCAGCAAATGTAACAGGTTGAAGGAAGGTGAGAATTGACTATAAAAGAAGCCCCTTCCCTCTCTCTCAAGCATCTCATTTTCTCCTTGTAGCCTTGCCGTTGCCTTGTATCTAGCTCCTTCAATGCCTCTTCTTTCCCCTTGAGCCTTATCCCCTCTCTTCTTTGTAGTTCTCTCCCATTGGGAAGCTTTCCTGGCTTCCAGAACTAAGATCTTCCCTTCTTTTCCTATTTTCTCATATTTTTCCCTCTTCCCAACAACTTTGGCCATTTCAATGTCAATTTTTGGCAAAACTAGGAGGAATTTGATTGCGGGGGAGAAGGCAAAGTTGGTCGGGATGTCATGGGGTGTCCAAAAATGCCAAAACCCACCATGGCGCGAATTTGGCCATTTGGACACCTCCAAATGGCCAAATTTGTGCCGTGGTAGGTTTTTGCATTTTTGGACACCCCATGACATCCCAACCAACTTTGTCTTCAGCGTTGCGGTCAAATTCCTTCAACATTTGCAAAAAATGGACATTGGAATGGCCCAAATTCTCAAATTCCTTCTTTTCATTTTCTTTGTTTATCTTGCCTTTGGAGCCACCTTTTAGGTTGGCTATGTCAATGAAATATTTGATTTCATATCACTAAATCATCTTGAAATAATTTGATGCATTACATGAGAAAATATATATTTTGAAGAGGAATCTAAAAATTTCATTTTCTATGTTTTCTTAGTCATGGAGGTTGGCTATGCCCATGTATCTTTTATTTTAATTTTTAGGTTGGCTACTATATCACCTTGTAAAGGATTGATGCACTTCATGATTTCCTATGAAGATATATAGATTTTGAAGAGGTAGATGAAGGAGGAATTTGACCATGGCGCAGAAGGCAAAGTTGGTCAGGACATCATGGGGTGTCCAAAAATGCACAAACCCGCCACGGCACGAATTTGGCCATCTAGACAGGTTCCAAAAATGCACAAACCCACAACGACGTGAATTTGGCCATCTGGACAAGTGTCTAGATGGCCAAATTTGCCTCGTGGCAGATTTGTGCATTTTTAGACACCCCATGATGTCCTGACCAACTTTGCCTTCTACGCCATGGACAAAGTCCTCCTACATTTGCCAAAAATGGTCACCAAAATTACCAAACTTGGTCGAGAGTATTAATTTGACTTGGAATATCCATAACATTTTCCTAAATTAATTTTACAAAAATATATATACAAGTAATAGAACTTAATTGCATGGAATACGAAGAGAAGAGTAAAATAGCTATAACTTTTGTGCTATAATTGCGACTGTAAATTTTTCAAGTTCAAAATGGAGAGCATGAGTAGCTCTATGATATTTGACTGAAAAAATATGCTCCACTCAAATGTTCAAGTTCAATGTAGAGGACCTTCAAAAATCAGTCACAAGTTGAGGGGGTCATAAATTTGTAATTACTTTGGATACAAATGAAGGAAAAGGGACAAGTTTGCATCTAAAAGGTTCACCTCTCTACACAACAAACTTGGAGGTGGTGTATTCAATACTCTACAATTCAAAGCGACTTTACCTTATATTGAATTAACAACACATTCAAAATTCCAACCATGACTCAATCAAAATTATTGCTTATGACATGGTATCTTGCAAGGAAGAGAATGTGATAAAATGTACATTTTTGTATTATAATCTCTTTATTAAAATACAAAGATTCTTCATAGCCTGTACCTCCTCTTTGCTACCTCTAATACATAGAAAAAATGGCTTTTGAAATCCCCAAGTAAGATCCTAATACTAATACCATTAAGGCTCTCCTCTCAGGGTAGCCAAGCACAAAGTTTTTTACACCATTGCCAATGGGATACAATGCAATAGGGGAAGCCATGTGATGTGGATCAGAATGATCAAGTTGTCAATACTTTGATGCACTTCAGTAGTTAAGTAGGCCATTCTAAAAATTGGTTGTGGAAGACCACAAGGTATCCTCCTCCTCGACTAATATAGTGCACCAATGAGTGATCTCAAATGCCTCCTGCATCAATTCAACAACCATTACATTAGCAGACCTTACAAAGCACATTACATTAAAAGACCATAAAATATAAATCAATACATAGGATGCTTACCATCATGGCATTGTCTCCTTTAATGATGCACGCAAGGCAAATAGGTATAAACTGTAAACTTTAGACATGAAAACTTTATACATATTACCTGAAAACTTTGGACACAAAATTACACAATAAAACCATCAAAATAAAATTCATCAATGCTTTTAATGTCCTCCAAGTCGTGAAGAAAACCTATGCAAATTCCAAAATGCCCAACCTATAATTTATGGACAGCTTGTATTAGTCAAACACATTGTTTGATGTTGCACGAGGGATAAAATGGACATTTTCAGTTCACCATTTCAAGTAAAGTTGAAGGACTATACATTTCGTTTTCCATGACTAAAAGGTATTCCTGCACATAACTTATAGATACTCCATTGTCAGTTATATCAAAGATTCCACTACTTCCCACTCCTATGTTAAAATAGGATCTTGTAAAGAATATAGGAAAGGAAGGTACATAGTCTAAGAAATACATCCTTCCTCTTGGGAAGCTTATGTGGACCCTTGGCAAAACCTTCCATGACTATCTAGTTAGTCAAACTGTAAGTTCAAGTCATCCAATGCATTTTTCATGTTCTAGAACACACTAGAGCTTACAATATTGTCAACTTCTCTCACTTTATTCTTGACCATGCCTCTATAACACACTAGACTCACAACATTGCCATCTTTGGCCACTTTGGTCACTTTGTTCCTGACCATGCCTCTACAACACACTAGAGCTCACATTATTACCAGCTTGTGTCACTTTCTTTCTGACCATGCCTCTAGAACACACTAGAGCTCACAGCATTACCACCTTGTGTCATTGTGTTCCATACCATGCCTGTTGGGAAAACAATAGCTGTAGGAGAGGAAAGAGCAGTTGTATCCTATATGAGAAGGAAAAGAAAGAGGGAAAAAGCTCCTGTAGGAGAGCAAAGAGTTGCTATAGCAGCTGGACCAGAGCAAAGGAGAAGAGAGAGAGGGGGTAGGCCTACAGTAGGCTAGAGGACAAAAGAAATTCATCCAAAAGGTCCCACAATGGAGGGAGAGGGAAGTTGGACCAAAGCAGAGGAGCAAAGAAAGGGGGTAGACCTACAGTAGGCTAGAGGACAAAAGAAATTCATCCAAAAGGTCCCACAATGGAGGGAGAGGGTAGTTGGACCAGAGTAGAGGAGCAAAGAAAGGGGGCAGACCTATAGTAGGCTAGAGGACAAAAGAAATTTGTCCAAAAGATCCCACAATGGAGGGAGAGGGCAATTGGACCAGAGCAAAGGAGCAGAGAAAGAGGGGACAAACCTGCAACACACCTAAGGAGAAGATAAATTCACCCACAAGGGCCCACAAAGAGATAAATGAGATTTGGGGATGATCAGGGGTGGGTGCACATGGGAGGGTGGTCAAGCATGGGTTAAGGGGGGGGAGGATGGTTTGGGTGGTCCCCAATGTAAAAAGAATAGCCAATAGGGGATCTATGCATGCCTACCATCCCTCCACCTCAACATACCATTGCCCCACACAAAGGAGCACTCTCATTGGTATGCCTCAAATCCCTCTCTAATCCTTGAAATTAGGAAACACTAATTGGAGGCCCTTTTGAGACCCCATTTCTCCCCTAATGCTAGTTACTACTTAGTGTCCTTTCAAAGGCTATAAGAGTTGGTGATTGAGAATCCCTCGTCTCAAACTATTGTAACTTTGATGTCTTTCACTTCCCTTTCTTCAAAAAAAGCTACTTGGTTTTAAAAAAGGAGGAAAAAAAAGTATGACCATTCTTTTAACCACCTTAGATGAGTTGAAGATGTATAAATGTACCAGTATTGGTGTATGTATGTGTCTTACTATCTTACATGGGGATGATAAAAATCTTGCTAAATTTGTTTCTAAAGTCTAGTACACTCTCATAATTTGATATTATCCCATATGGGCCTTTCATTCTTGGTTCTTCATGTGATCAAGTCCCTTAAAAGGCTAATCAACTAAGCACCTTGAGAAAGCAATCAATGTATGGTATTTCTATTGACATTGATCATAGAATCAAAGATGGAAGGGGATTATTAAATTTGGGGGACTTACGGGCCGACCCATTTATGGATAAGGGGGGGTTGAAAAAATACTTAGCTAATATAATTATGGTATGAAAATGTAAGGAGGGTAAATTCAAATTCCAACATGTGTACATACGAAATAGGGGTAAACAATTATGCATAAAAATGTAAGTGTTTAAATATAGGGCTATTTTAAATATGTGCTTGCTCGCACGTGTTTTATGGAGCTTTACATTGTGATCACCCCGATAAGATGCATGTGCGAACATTGGGTTAGGCAATAGTGATTTCTATGGAGCTTTCTAGACAAGAAAGTTAGAAGGTCAAGGATTTGGCTTATTTTAATCATCATGGGTACTTACTTGAGTTCACGAACATTGTATTCAACAATAGTGATTAGTCTAGATCCCTACAATTACAACTTAGATGTTCAAGATTTTGACCTAGTGCAATGATCATGGGGGGTTCTTAATTTCTTAAGAAAATAGGAGTTGATCATGCCCCTTGGGGTTTGTATGGGTATGGGAGCATATAGGGGGGAGGGCTCATTTTTCCCTGACCTACTTGAGAGATCATGGGTGCTCATATCACATCCAATGGGTAGACATGTCCTATAATTGGTCTTATGAGCTAGTGTATGGAAAAGCTAGCAAGTAGGAGTTGATCATGGCCTTGGGGGACTGTATGGTAGGTACTATGGACTAGGTGCATCCTCAAGACAAAGGTGGACAGTATGACCACTTTTGATAACTTAAGAAGAGGACCATAGAAATGAGAGTAAATTGCTAAGTATTAGGCAAGTATTGGGTTGAGCATATGTAACCTTGAATTGATTAGATTATTTACAACTAAGGAAGAAATAATTGATTGTCTTGAGACGTGAATATGATTTTGATTTATGAAGGTCCCTTTCTTGAATTTTATAGTTTTACAATAATAGAGGTGCCAAATCCACTTCCCATTCGATTTTGTTTAAGTATGAACTCTAATCAAGATCGCTAGTAAGCCATCTCAATCAAGTGTCTCATTTGTTTTGAATGACATATATTACAAAGATTCTCAATGTAAGGAATTTGATCTATGTAGTTTAACAAAAAATGTAGTCGAAAAGCTATTTATCGAATCTAACCATCTATGTAGCTCAACAACTATGTTATGCACTTCTTGAAGAGGTGTGTACTAGATTGGTGAGAAAATAAATAGAGATTGTGACATGAGTTTCAAAATAGTAATACGACATATGATCTATAATTTATCTATGCTTGACAAAAAGTTGACACCATTGGATTTGCATGAAGTGAATATGATGGGCCCTTATATTACGTTAGGAGCATTGTATTTGCATTTATTTTGAATTGAATATGACCCCCTTATATTGCGTTAGGAACTCTTCCTAATGGAAGCCATGTAGTTTGATTGTTAACTTTTTAAAGAATTCAATTGTAAATCCTATGGCATTACATTCGTGAAAATATTTTAACTTACATTTATATATAATATGTCAAACTTTTAAGTAAGTGTATTCTTATATACAATTCATAATTGTGGATGCTTATTGCAATTAGGGTGCCTAACCAATCAGATTCAGCTACCAAAGAGTTTTCAGGTCAACGTTCAGTTTCGAAGGGGGGAGGAAGCTTCCGCAAGCTTTGTGATGTCATCGCACAGATAATCAGATAAGCATCAAGTCACGAGGGCCACTGACCAGAACCTAGACGGTGAAAGGATTCAAAGGAGCACATGTCGCAAGACTTATTTATCATGAGATGATACAGTGGTACTGTTGTTTGAACGTTGGCCTTTTCTATACTACAGAATCTATAGCACTGCAGCAATGCTGCAGTATACCTTTTGTCTCGTCCAGACTGATGTTAACAGCCTACAGGGACCGCAACTTGGCTACAGTACGCTAGTTCCCCTGATCCAGCTCATAAACTGGGTTAGAACTTCGATGCTGATAAGATCGTCAGTTGTTGATCAGTCCGCATCAGCCGCCCTTAAACAAATGCGGAACCGGCGAAGGATTATTTGTAAGGGATCGAAGAAGATGAGTTCTGAGGTAAGGTGCAGTAGCGGCGTGACCAGGTTTTTGGTCTCACTCCACAATCGACAAACAGACCTGTAGATTTTGGTTTTGAAAAGGGGAGGGGACACGAGAGTGGAGAAGCTTAAGCGGAAAGGCCGTTGATGGCTTGTCACAGAGCCCACTAGAGATGCCCACGTTTAGTTCCGGGATGGTTTCAAGTATGCAGACCCTTCCCACGAGATACGGCCCAGGGCTCTTCTGGGGAGGAGATCATCGTGGCACTCGCGATTAAGAAGCATACATGTCTCTTAGCACGCTTCGAGCCTATTGAGCAAGGAAAAAGTCGAGCTGCACTTACAGCTGCATATTTCTGTTTCTTTGTGGTAGAACTAGCAAATGGCAAGATCTTTCTTGCTTACAGACGGCCTGATCGTAAAATTCACACGAGCAGCTGTCTCGGGCTTCAAGCAGACCGGCTTCTCTGCGCCCAGATCTAGTCTCTTTGAAACGCGGTGAGTTTGCTTTGAGAGCTTGCAAGGGAGAAATAGTCTGTTTGCAGGCCGGATTGTCGCGGAACGAATGACGATTGATTGGGGAGTCATTATAATTTGTTCGTAGACGCGTAGAGTGATGCATCACAATTGCCGTGCTCTTCTTGGTCATAATTTTACGCAAGTGGTGATTTTGTGTGTGGCTCTTCCATGCAGTTTAATCAGGTCATATATCCTTCAACATGTAGATTCTTATCAAAAGATGTGTAATTAGAGCATATGCCGAAGGATTCTGAGAGGAATCATATATAACGGCTTGTCTTGGAGAGAACGAGCAGGAATCCAGAAGATGTGCCCGGCTCTTCCAGGGGGACGTGGTGCTGATTTGTGTGTGCTATTTGCGCAGTTTCTACTCAAATTGGGCGGAGGTCGAAGCAGGATCAGCCAACGGGGAAATGAAGGAGGGAGTAAGCACAGGTGCAGAATCGAGGGCAGAGTCATTGGGAGGCAGAAGTTGTGCGGGCAGCAAGAGCTGGTGGGCACCTCACGCATCGACAGGAGTGTGGGTGCCGGAGGGCCAAGAATTACAGACGCACAGCCGTGATTCCAACGATCATCAGCAGGCCTGGTTCCGGGAAGACGTTCATGTTGGCTACAGCACCGATCACCAACAGCAAAGTACTTAATTGCTTAGAAACACGCTGGCCTAGCAGTATGGATATAGGGGTCACGGCATATACCCTTCATCTCATTTTCACCTCGCAAAGACCTCTTCCAATTTGCGAATGCTTCAATGGTGGTTGGCTCGAGTGTCCATCTTTGTTCCAATAATATAAGATTGAAAGTTATCTTGATGGGAGATAAAGCCCACATGAATGATGTCCAAGTGGAAGCTTGGCACTTAATCCGAGGTGTCACGGTTCAATTCATTTGGAGAATCACGAACGAAGTGGTTTTTCAGGAGTCCCAATTCCATTTGATCTTCACTTTTATATCCGTAGGGAGACGGTCTACTAGGGATGCTAAAGCTCTAAGTGCATCGTTGTAAGTTCGAGTGCAACTTCAAAGCTGCCTAGTTTTCTTATTGTACTCTCTTTTCTAATATAACTATCCTTTTAGTTCCACAAAGACACCGCTTTTGTTCCCACTCATTCTAGCTCTTTTTGGCCTATGGAAGGTTGGGATTTTTTTGTTTATAGAAGGTTGGGATTTTTTTGTTAAGTGGCCCAATGGCATGTTTGTTCACCAATCAAGTTAGACAGTACATTAGTGTGGACTTTTAATATCCCTAGTGCCTCTCTCTCTCTCTCTCTCTCTCTCTCTCTCTCTCTCTCTCTCCTATAACAAGGTGGCAAGCAATAATCCATTTCAAGAATTGTAGATTGAGATTTTAAATATGTCCAAATTTATCTTCAAATGTGTAGCTGTTAAAAATTTTAGATATTTAGATTTGATCCATATTCATCTATAAATTACTCCAAACGTGGTACAATCTATTTGAAGAGCAAGTAGTTACCACCTTGGGACAAAGTCTAAAGCATAGATGCTCAATTAAATCGTATGTGATTTTGACATTGAAAAATGGAGAAATATTGGAAGAGACAATACACACGAATGTAATGATTGCCATGAGATATGATGCAAGGTCCATAAGGGCCTAGCCCCCTTACATGTATAAGGAGTAGTATTTTTGCTAACCCTTGGTTAACCCACTGATTGGGGTCAGGTTATGATTACTCGGGTCAAGTCAGCTCCGATCGAGAGCACGCAAGCAAGCAAGATTGGGCTTTGGCCAACACAATGGTCAGGTGGTGCATCTCCAAGTTACTAGGAAGGGAAAAGGGCAAAAAATGTTGATGAAGCAATCATAGTGGAAGTTCAGCAGATTGAAGGAAACCTTTAGGAAGGTTGCATAGCTTGACCATTTGAGTTTGAGTCTAGAGTCATAGTATATAGGAAATGCTCATAGATTGTAATGGGCCCCTTTAGTACTAGTTCCAGGCTTATTTTACGGCTTGAATCAAGGAGTCTTATGCCTCACAAGTGGGAGTGAGGGTCACCATAGTCTTGGCTCTATGGCTAGGCCATTTGTAATTCTTATTACCTAATACAAGTGTGTTGCATTGCTATATTGTTATTTTCCATTGATTATATTTTTGGCTGGCTGGGCTCTGGCTCAAGTGCTTAATCGCCCGTCTCCATATGATTTTGCTCATGCAACACAAAACCCAATTGTTAGTGTTTTCCATTGATATCTGTTTTTGTATCCTGAGAAAGGTAGAAAATCCTAGCAGAGCAACCTAAGGATTGCAAGAAAGAACATCTTCCTATTCAGCCGACCCCACAGATTTGGGCATAGGGTTATTAGTCAAACCGAGACGATCAACGTTTGGTGATTGGCTGGAGAAAGATGTGCTAAGAGTTTAGGTGGACAATTGAGTAGATTCAAGCATTGTGCTCTACAAAATCAAGTGCATAGATTTTCAAAATATACTGATTCGAGAAGAGCTACAAAAACAGTAGATATCTACAAGTGCCTTGAGATGATTTTAGAATCTTACAAACCTATTTGACTATTGGTGTTTAGAATGAGGATTTTTTTAGGCGACCCTTCACATCATTTAGGCACTAAACATTGTCTAAAACACATTTGGAGAGGAGACAGATATATGCAGTTAGAAGAGAAGAGCATCTGCGTCAAACTAGAAGAGGTTGGCAAAATTTGGATGACCAACAAAACTCTGAAATTGGAGTAAAATTGGTGCTCACAAAGATAGTGAGTACACATTGATGGGATTGGGATATAAAGCTGCTTGCCACATTATTGATCATCATCTTGGTAAACCAAAATCAACCAAGAAAAATATTGCAATAGCTAGTTGAGCTAGATGAGTTGTGTGTTTGAGTTGTGTAGTCATAGCAGATAATACAGAGATGATACAGAGGTAGTTGGAAGAATCTAAAGAAGGGAATGTTAGTGTTTTTGTATAATGCAAAGGTAGGACCATTATAAACCAATATCAAACTTGGTTGGAATGGGCCATACATGTTGATTGATGTTCATAACAATGGTACAGTTCAATTGTCTAATTTGCAAGGTCAAGTGATTCCCTAGTCAATCAATGGAGGTCGAGTCAAGCCATATTGAGTTGATATAGTGAGTTTAGTGACAATGAGAAATTCAGGGTTCCTGGTGGAGAATCCCTTAATCTCATCATAACCAAGTATAATCATGAGAGTAAATGTGAGTTTGCTCTGGCCGAGGTGTCAGATGAGACACTAAATTTGGTGGTGCATCTTCTCTAATGAGTTGTTATCATAGTATTTTCTCAAGGGGTTCACCTCAAAAAAATTTGTGTACCATGTGCATTCAAAAGGAGGGATATTTTAATCCAACCTTTTGAAAAAATTGACATCATTACGATAACAAAAGGGGTTTTTAATATAAATTTTGGAAAAAATCGCTCAGTTCATAACTAAAGAGGGATGTTTTATTGTATGGATAATTTTAGTTGAGGGGTTTTTTAAATATCCCTTGAACGCAGATGATACATACAATTTCTTAATAGTGCACCCCATTTTGTTATGCATTCATTTTTTGTGTCTGTTTCGAGAACACTTGTTACAATTCTCTTAGAAACCCATCTCTTTTAAGTCCTTCTTCACTGTTGTAGACTTTATTTTGTCTGGTTTTGTGGAAGCATCCTCCTTGTCACTTCCTTCAACCTTGTTTTTTTAACTTTTTCTTGGCAAGCGCCTTTTTCTCTAATGCCATAGATCTATTTAGCAACTATTTATATGTTTTTGTTAGGCTGACAAATTTTGGAGACCTCAGATCAATATGAGTGTAGCTTGTGATCGACACACAAAGTGAAGGACCTAGTATTCTATTTCTTGGAAATGGTATAGGAGGAAGTCCTAGGTGTCCTCTAACTCAACACTGCTCTGTGTCATGAGCTTTTGGTAACTCGACTATAACTATGGATCAATTCTTGGTTTGAAGCCTGGCCAAGGCTTTGGCTTTATTCTTGCTCCACCTCAGACTCATGGGTAGATCTTCTTTGTTGTTCCTAGTTTGAGGCATGTTCTACCTCTGTACCAGATTCTTATCTTCTACTTGAGTATCTACACTGGTGTCTTAGTCCATAACAAATTCATTGGACTCCTTAGAAACTAGAATGTTTGTGAATGACTACGTGGAATCCTCCTGCCAGAACCTGAAAGTTGCTTCTCTATCAAAGGCCTCAAGTTGTCTCCTTTTACCTCAAGCATACTTAGCTTGTCCATTACATCGAAGGTAGTAGTTGTAGAAACTCGGTGTATGACCATCAAATCTTTTGTCAATAACTCAAATAGTTCATTCATAAAATGACTTCCTTTATCATTGACAAATTTGATTGGCCATCCAAAATAATGGATAATATTCTCAAAAAAGAATTCGGTTATAGTTTGAGTTGGGTTGTTCCTTACAGCTTTGGCCCCAACCCACTTAGCAGCATAATCTATAGGTGCTAGGATGTATTTCTTTTATGTGATTCTATTCTATGAATGGACACATAAAATCAAGTCACAAATCTTGGAATGCTTCCCACAGCTCACTTGGTCACAAAGGCACATGAACTGGAGGAAGAAATTGACTTGTACACTAATAAACATCACAGTGAACACTATGAGCATGGGTGTCCTTAAATAATGTACTCCACCACAATCCAAATTGCAAAACTTTCAAGCAATAATCTCTCCACAAAAGTGACTTCTTGTCGGGCTTGTGTGGGCCTCATTAAGTACTTTAGCTTGCTCATGTTGAAAAACCTATCTTCTTAGGATACCATCATCACCTTGATGATATAATTTCCTACTAATCAAGCTGCATTTGTAGGCCTTCAAGGCCAACTACCTATGCTTGTCCTTTACCATGTGCTCTAAAAAAGTTCACTTAGATAACTTGTGTAGCATCTCATCATACTTAGTTTCATGAGGTCAACATCAAACAAAGGAGCATCTAGGAACCACTAGTAGTAGCACCCATACTATAATCTAAGGCTAGTAACCTAGACAAACAATTAGCTCCTACATGTGATTTTTTAGGCTTATGAATAATTCTCAAATTGAATTCTTCTAATAATAGCATTCATCTGAGCAATCTACCTCATTATTTTATTGATAAGGTATAGCAGATCCGAATGACAACATATCTAAGATAAACTATTTTTTGAGAAAATAGTGTCAAAAGTATTGCACATGATAAATCATACCAAGAACTTCACATTGGATTGTATTGTAATTGCAGTCGGGTTGTGTCATCAAGTGGCTTGCATAATAGACTTGGTAATCCAACTTTCCATCTGGCTGATCCAATATGACACCAATGGGATATCCAAAAGCGTCTATGTGAACATGAAAGATAACATGATAGCTCGGTTGTCTGAGAATGGGTTTTTCGATGCATGCTTCTTTAGTGTGTGAAATGCAATAGACAACTCATCATACCATTGCAATTTAGTGTCATTCTTGGTCAGCTTTATAGTGGAGTTGCTATCTTAACAAAATCCTGCATACATCTCCTAGAAAAACTAATTAACCCCATAAAATTCCTCAATTGAGTTAAAGTATTAGGTTCAATCATCTTTTCTTTATCTCGGATTATCTGGGTGGATCCTAGTTCCTCTCGGGAAATGACATGACCAAGTAAAATACCAACTTAGACATGGAAAATAATTTCGGTAGGATTAAAGGAGATGCACTTTCTTGCATCTATCAAAAAGTTTTCCAAGATAAGTAAGATGCATAGAGACAACCAAATAAGAAAAAAAGTAATCCATATATTAATAACAATGAACTCAGTCAAGTAGTCCATGGAGTTTTCTACCATAAACCTCTACAAAGATGAAGGTGCAGTTCTAAGTCCAAATGGCATACTTGATTTGTGTCATAAACATGCAATTTATTAATAAAAGAAAATTTAGTCTGATCCTAAGGTGAAATAAAAATTTGATTGTAGCCACTATAACCATCCATGAATGAGTACATCTCCAGTGCTTGCAACTTGGTCAACAATGCCATCTATGAATGGAATGGGACACAGGTTTGGTATAGTATGAGCATTCAACTTTTTGTAATCCACACATACTCTGAGTTTTCCATGTTTCTTTGGTACCATTACAATAGGAAATAGCAAGTGACTTCTATCAATGGCGTAGATGAATCCTTCTTGAATGTACTTACCTAGCTTAGCTTTAACCTTCTTAACATAGTAAGGCTTCATTTTGTATCTTTTTTTTCTGATAGGATTTGCATTTGGGACAAGTGGGATTCTATACTGACAATGTTTAGAGGATCTCCTTTCAGTATAAATCCAAGTAAAGAAATCTATATGTTTCATGAACAAGTCTTTTACTACTTGAATCCAACCATAAACTATTTGTGGTTCCTCTTCTATTCCCAGATTGAATTCTTTTGTTGGCTCCAAAATCAAGTGTTTGAAACTAAGCCAAGTAACTGTCAGCATTGGCTCGGCTAATTCTCTTTCACCACCCACGTCTTCAATGAAGTTGCTTGTATTAAGGTCTACTTTTCTACATCTTTTTAGCTTTTATATTTTGTTAAGCTTGATAACTACCTAGAATAGGTCAAGCTCTCCAATAGGTAGGATTTGAAGCTACATTAATTGAGTTTCAAATCTTTTAGAAATTGATCTCAAACTTCCAACATTTTGGCATGTAATTTTTTTGGGACTTTGCTCGGATTAGTCAGAAAATTAACTTTTACATCTTCAGTCTTGATGGTCATCAACTCGAACTCCAGTTTGTGAGACCTTAGCACTTTTCAACCAGGGTCTACTAAGTAATATTGGGCAGACATTCTCTTCCATTGGAATCACAAGCAGACTAGTAGTGGAAAGTATACCACCAATGGAATTCACTAAATCCAAAGGCATACATGTTGGTTCCATGGGTCACTAATCTACAATGCAAACTCAAAATGGAGAAAGATTTAGATACTTGAGATTTAATGACCTCAAAATAGGTTCCAAGATTATATTCACTCTGGAACCACCATCCAGAATCACACTCGACATATTTTGCTTCTTGGTCTTCATAGTGATCACTTGAACTTCTTAATCCTCTATTAGGGTGTCAATAATGAGAATGGTTATTAGGGAATCCACTTCTTCAATAGGCTTCTCCTTGGCTTAGAGATGACATAGGAAGAATTCTTTGTAATATGGAGCAATCTTTAATAGTTCAACCACTGTGAGGCTAATCTTCATATTTCAAAATATCTTCCATGCCTTTGATGTTTTGTTAGTAACTCGGTTCATCCTATGAGTTGCTTGTGGAAGCTCCAGACGAGATATCAACTAGTCGTGTCACACTCAAATTAGGAGTCAAGTATACAACTAGTCGTGTCACACTCAAATCAGATGGCAAGTCTACAATTGGTGCGTTGCCCTTTAGTTCTTGGGATATCCAAGATGCAGATTACTTTTGTGCCTTCCACTTGATGTTTCCTGATGTTGAGGAGGATCTTTGTCTTTGACCACTGGGCCTTACAACCGAGTAATTGTGTTAGCATCCACCAAGTTTGGCATTTGAGATCCACTTCCTATCTTTTCATATTACTTCTTAAGAATTCTAGGATGCTCTTACCACAATGGACACTCGGCCTTGGTGTAGTTACCATTACAAAAGTAACACAAAATTTATGATGGGCCTTGGTTCTTATCTTTGCCATTCTTCCCTTTACTAGGATCGCCTTGCTTGGGTTTATACGGGTGTCTTTCCTTTTCCTTAGGCTTAGTTTCCACCTGGTTTGTTCTACATTCATTCTTTATATGTCCTTTTCTAGAACATGTTTTGAACCATTTTTAATTTGAGATTTGTTTCTTTCAAAAACTCATATTTTTCTAAGGCCTTCTTTGTGAAAACATGGATCGTGCCTGGCTAGTCTAGATACATGAAGAGAAAGATGATCAAGGAGGATCAAAGCACGTAAGAAACACCATGAGACATAAAGTAGGAGACACTCAATCTATTCCAAATGTACTTCAACAATACAAGAGAGGCTTATTGTACAAAGATAGCCTTTAGAATATTCAAACCGTGTGTTATACTCTGATCCACATCTCACCTAGTGGTAGCCCTTATTTACTCCACATCTTCTCATGTAGTCCACATTCTTGGGTGGCTACTTTAATTCACACAACACCATACCTTAGTTCATAACTTTTCCTCTAATTATGTGCATATGGAAAAATATTTCCCAATGCCTCCCCTTGGTGCTTTGATGCATTGGCTACTACAAGGTGTTAGATGTGAATTTACAAAAGTCCATGACCTCCCCTTAGTGCATACTTGCTTTTTAAGGTGCTCAAGTGTGGTATGACAATGTGATCAATACCTCCCTTGTAAGACTACATAGCTACTCTCAGGTGGTCAGGTGATACTAAAAACCATGGTCTACTCATTTGTTTGGTTACCTTTGCAAAATATGGGCGAAATTCGACACAGTTTGCTTCTTAATACATTTTGTCATTATTGTCATTCTACTCATTGCTTGATGATGACACCACCATTAGGGGGGGTTTGAGGTCTCAAAAGGGCCTCATAAGGAATAGATTAAGGAAGAATTTAAGTTAAGCAAAAGTGACCTACTATGGTAACCCAAGGCAATAAGGGACCCCTGGCATTTACTAAGCTGACATGGGTCATCTTGGCCCTTGGATGGAGGATGGATCAAGGGCCTAGGATGCCTTGGATGGGGCCAAGGTTGACTTTAGTGGCCTCCAAATCTGACAAGGGGAAGGCATAATAAAGAGGGATACTGCGCTTCATTGTAGGCCATTAGATCTATTCAAGATCTATGGTGGAGATGGAGATGCTTCATGAAGGGCTAAGATTGAGGTGCTTCATGGAGGGTGGAGATCACAAGATCAGAATGGATGGACCGGATTGAAGCGCCATATTAGATGGCCTAGATTGAAGCGCCTCTTTCTCTCACCTCCTCCCTTGGATCCATGCTTGATCTATGGCCCATATTGATGTGGGGGTTAAAGGTCACTATGCCTTTACCCCGGTTATGTACAATACTCAAACACATATATAAATGAATGAAAAAGATCTTAATGGTTGTGCCTTTACCTCAGTTATGTACAATACTCAAACAAATATATAAATGAATGAAAAAGAAGATTAGGGTGTTCTGCACCCACCAAAGCTTGTGTGGCTCTCTGTTTCTCTCTCTCCCTCTTCCATTCTTGCTTTTGTAGAGAGCACTCTCAATTGAAGTGCCTTTTGCATCCATCCCCTCCCTTGGTTCCATCCCATCCGCTCCCTTGGATCCACCCCTTGATCTATGGCCTAGATTAAAGCACACTTTTCTCTCATCCCCTCCCTTGGATCTACCGCTTGATCTAATCGTTGGGATTGATCTACCATAAATTTAAATATGACCCTTGGATTGGAGACTAGATCAATGGATAGGAGTGTAGACTAGGGGTGAGAGGTCTCCCAATCCATAAATACACAACATGTCCTTTTGTACACCTCAATGTACCATTGTCCCACACAAAGGAGCACTCTCATTGGTACACCCCAAATCCCTCTCTAATCCCTTGAAATTAGGAAACACTAATTGGAGGCCCTTTTGAGACCCCAAATCTCCCCTGATGGTAGTTGACTTGCTGATGCTTCAATCTGTAGTCTTCTTCTTTGTGTTCTAGCTTCTTGCAATGGTTAAATTGTGGCTTGTTATTCAATCTAAATCACTTTGATAGTAACCCATCCTTCTGTAATGGTGACACTTATTTGGTGTGGGTTTGTTATTTGCTAAAGAGTGCTTTTTCTTCATAGTTGTTGCTATGTGTTGGTGCAGATGTCAATGTTGATGCCTTTAACTCTCTTTCTTTCTTAGTTAGAGATGACACACATTCCTCAAATTTTGGATCTAGAAGATTCTTTAAAGTGGTTTTCAATGTATTGTATTCTTCAGGCGAGGATTTCAAGCACGTCATTTTCTCCTACCTTTGAATTTATCCCTTCCAATTGGGTCATGATGGTTTTGAACCTTGTTCACAAATTATGCCATGGATTCATTAAAATTCATGTGCAAACCATAGAATTCAATCATAATGTAAATTTCTTGGTTCTTTGGCTTTGCTCCAAATACATTGTTCAACTCATCCCATGCATCTTTCCCATGATCTTTCAAGTCTATGTGATGGGTCATGTTTGGACCCCAATGTAACATAATCAGTGATAGTGCTTCTTCATCTTTTTCCTTCCAAGTTTCACTCTATGCACTAGGAATGTCTTCTTTAACAATTTTCCAAAGCTTGTGGTGCATCAAGGGATACCTCATAAACCTTGAAAAACTAATTATTTTGCCTTTTTGCAGTGTGCAAATTCTTTCTAAATTAAAAGTTAAGGCTTGTCAAAGTTTGGATCAAGGAGAGGCGTCCAATTGATGATGAGGCTTGAGGGATCTCAGAGATTTTGAGCCCCAAATAGTCTAAGCCTTGGATGCGCAAGGCCAACAAAAGTGCTATTTAGGAACCGCCGGTTAGGAACACCTCCTAATTCCAAGAGATTAGGGTGTTCTGAACCCACCAAAACTTGTGTGGCTCTCTATTTCTCTCTCTCCCTCTTCTGTTCTTGCTTCCGTTGAGAGCACTCTCAACTAGTATCAGAGCTCGGGTGATCTAGCTGAGAATGCATGAATGCTTGGAAGCTCAAACAACTCTGTGGGAGGAAGGAGAAGCTCTATGGGAAGCTTTGTGGATGACTTTACTTGCATCCGAGTGTGCAGAGACTTGGAGGAACCTTTGGAAAAGTCACTTTGGCTTTGCGAGTGGTTTTGAGAGCCTGTTAAGTGTTTTCAAAGAAAAAGTCATTTTTAAAGCTTTTCCCTGTTCCTTCGACAACAGAGACTCCGTATTGACTTGTAGAGGCAAGTATTGCCTGGTTTTGGTGTCCATTTCACTTTAAGAGCTTGGAAACACCTTCATTCTTAAATTTGGGATCATTTTGTTGGATTTCTGACTCACTGTGCCAGTTTCAACGTTTTTCTCTCTGAGTATTGGAACTCAAGTTTGGAGCAACCATTTGCAGATCTGTCACTTCTGGTGGACTCAGGAGGTCTAAAACTTCTATGTTTCTCATCATTCGCACTCCAGTGGAGTTTACAAATAGCTCAGTTTCCAAAAACGTTTTTCAATCTATGTGTTGGACCCAGTGATTGGGACCAAGGTTTCCAAAACCGTCTGTCCCATTGCATTTCAGACGCCTAAAAATCCCTACCTATCAGTTCTTGCATAATTCGGTGGAGTATTTTTAGATTCATAGATCTCTGTGTATTAGATTTCATCTCTCTGTTATGCATTTTTCATTCTAAGGTTTTGAAACCTTAGATTTATGCCACATGGCAGTGGATAAGTGTTGACTCCCATTTCTCACTCATCGGTTGGGATTTTGGAGTTCCAACAGAAGAGAGATATTGCGAGATTGTCTTGCTGAGTCTGATTATGCAATGGCACCCATGTTTTGAGGCATCTCAAGTTCTATTTTTAGTAGCAGTCATTTCCGTGGGACCATGATTTCTTGAGCATACCTTATGCATATCACTTTGGTTGCAGTTTGAGCCATGTGCGCTCATTTGTGGTGTGCATTGGGTTGCAATGGATGATTTATAGGCCATTTGGATGCAATGCGATCCTTATTGGATGCGTTGATAGGCCCAGATTGCCTTGTGGGATGCTATTTTTTATGGACGCTTTGCTCATGGATGCTATTTTATGCTGAGGGACAACTTTGACACATTGTAGGTGATGCACTGATAGTGTTATGCTCTCTTGGATGAGATATTGTTGATGAATATGCCCATGGACGGTGTTTATGCTTGAGCCATTTGGCACTTATTGGCATTCTGGATTGCCATTACAGTTGGCATTTTCTTTTGGGCCAGATTTGCTCATATGGATGCATAGTACATGCACATGAGTCAACTATATCTTTTGATGCTTTGAGCTTTGAGTTTTGCTAATATTTCACTCTATTGTGGCATACACATTTGGGTGCACCTGGTATTTGGTGTGATTCTCTCTCGCAGGCATTAGCATTTGGGATTTTGCTTCATTTGCATCATGGCATCCTCTTCCATGTTTGAAAAGGAGTTTTTTAGCATTAAAAAGTTTGATGGGACAAACTTTTCTTTGTGGAAAGAATAGATAAGGGTTGTGCTTATTCAAAAGAAGTAGATTAAACCCTTGGCAGGGATTGAAGCTAAGCATGTAGATATGTCTGAGGATGATTGGAATGAGTTGGATGCATTAGCAAAGTCTACTATTAGACTTCATCTTGCAGATTCAATTTATTTCACAGTAGTAAATGAGCAAACTACGGAAGATTTGTGGAAGAAACTATGTGCCACTTATGAGAAGGAAACTACCTCTAATAAAGTTTACCTCATGAAGAGGTTGTTTGAGCTGCAGATGAAGAAAGGGGTCTCCATTGCTTCTCACTTGAATGAATTCAATATTATTTTCAGCCAGCTTTAGGCTCAGAAGATGAATTTCGATGCGAAGACTAAGGCAATATTACTCTTATGTTCATTGCCATCCTCATGGGATACCTTCTGTACAGTTGTCAGTAACTCTGCACCTGGTAGAGTACTGAAGTTTGATGATGTTGTGGGTAGCTTGTTGACCGAGGAGATTAGACCGAAGTTTATGGATGGCAATAAGTAGGATGCAGCCTTAAATATGCAAAGGGGCAATAGATCACAGTTCAAGGGGAAGTCCCAAGAAAAAGGGAAGTCTCGTAGCAAATCCAAGGCACGGAACATTGAGTGTTACCACTATGGCAAGAAGGGCCATATGAAAAAGGATTACTACAAGCTGAAAAGAGATCAAAAGGATAAGAAAAAGAATGCAAATTGGGGTGCAAATCAAAAGGAAAAGAGTCCAAGGGAGGACAAAGGAAAAGTGAAGATCGAGGAGATCAATGCAGTCACACATGATAGTGTTGACAATGACATTCTCTTCATGTCTAGTTTATTTGCAGAGTTGCTTACCACTTCAGATGATGCATATTCCCAGGATTGGATTTTGAATTCTGGTGCTTCATTCCATGTTACTCCCCATAGGGAATGGTTCTCCACTTTTCACACCACTTTTGGCTTTCAGAGTTGGAAAATTCAGAAGGCTCTATGCTTTTGGCCAAGGGTGCCAAGTGTAGGACTTTGTATCCCTTACATGTATCAGGGGTGTTTGATCATGTTGTTGCAATAATCGAGCAACCAAGAACTTCTTTATGGCATTGCCGGTTGGGCCATATGAGCGAAAATGGGATGAAACTCTTATGCCGTTTGGGTTATGTACTGCATTTGAGTTTCTCTGATTTTGAATTTTGTGAGCACTGTCTCTAAGGGAAGCAGACTAAATCAGCCCATAAAAGAAGGGGAAAGAAAGAGTTTGAAAAGCTTGATTTGGTGCATTCAGACATATGTGGTCCCATGCCTACACGGTCATTAGGCAGGGCTGAATACTATGTGACATTCATTGATGATGCAACTAGGAAAGTGTGGGCTTATGCTATAGCTCGAAAGAGTGATGTGTTCCAGGTATTTTAGAAATGGCTGGCCTTGGTTGAGAATCAGTCAGGTAGAACGCTTAAATGCCTATGGACTGACAATGGTGGAGAGTATCTCTCTCATGACTTTCAGCATTTCTGTGATACACATGGGATTAAGAGGGAGCTCACATTCCCTCATACTCTAGAGCAAAATCCAGTTGTAGAAAAGATGAACCGTACCATTCAAGAAAGGTTGCAATGCATGCTTTCCAATGCAAGCCTTTATGGTGGTTTTTGGGCTGAGGCAATGAAGACTGCAGTACATGTAATCAATAGATCACCTAGTAAGAGTTTGGATGGTGGTATTCCTAAAGAGGCATGGAGTAGCAAGAAGCCCTCTTACTCTCATTTGCGTATATTTGGGTGTGAGGCATATGCACATGTGCTAAAAGAGCTTCTCCAGAACCAAAGAACATCATAGACAGCCATGATGTAGTCTTCATCAATGAGAAGAAGATGCATAAGGCACCCATGAGGGATGTGGAAATGAGGAGAATCACTTTCCAGGATGTGAATCCATCTGCATATGTTGATAGACAGCAAGCTGTCCATGCACCAAATGTGCAAGAAATGGTACCACCAAGTACTCCCATAGGTATACAATCAAGGTAGATGATGGATAATCTATTGGTGGAAATGATGAGCCAAATGTGGCTGATATGCAAGTGGGACAGCAAGCTGAAATGTCCTTGAGAAGATCATCTAGAGTGTCTAGACCACCTGATGGGTTTGTTAGAGGGGTAGACTATGTGATGCTTACTGATTGCGGGGAGCCTTCTTACTACAGAGAGGCTATGATGCGCGAGGATCAATGCAAGTGGGAGTATGCTATGCAATCAGAGATGAGTTCACTTATGAAGAATAAGACTTGGGACTTGGTTTCTTTGCCACATGGAAAGAAAACATTGCCATGTAAATGGGTCTACAAGATGAAGGTCACAGGTGATGATGTGCCTAGGTACAAGGCCCGTTTGGTCGCTAAAGGGTTGGACTTTGATGAGATATTCTCTCCAGTTGTGAAGATGACCACACTTAGACGCGCTTAGACTAGTGGCAGTAGAGGATATGGAGCTTATGCAGATGGATGTCAAGACAGCTTTCTTGCATGGGAATCTGCATGAGGAAATTTACATGGTGCAACTGGAAGGCTTTGAAGAAAAGGGCAAAGAGCATTTAGTTTGCAAGTTGAAGAAGAGCCTCTATGGTCTCAAGCAAGTGCCTAGAGAATGGTATCAGAAGCTTGATACGTTCATTCGATCCCAGGGTTTTAGAAGGAGTGAAATTGATCACTGCCTCTACACTAAAAGTGCTAAGGATAATAGCCTGATACTCCTGGCACTATATGTGGATGATATGCTATTGGCTAGCAAGAATACTTATGAGCTAGATCCATGAAAGGCCAAGTTGCATGAGGCCTTTGATATGAAGGATTTGGGACTTGCAGGTCATATATTTGGTATGCGCATCACGCGTGATCGGAGTAGGAAACTCTTTTGGCTTTCATAGAGGGAGTATGTTACAAAAGTATTGCAGCATTTCAATATGGAGGGGGGGAAGGTAGTGAGTACTCCATTGCCTCCATTGCCTCCATATGTGAAACTGAGTCATACAGATAGTCCCAAATCAGATGAGGAGAGGGCCATGATGGCCAAGGTTCCTTATGCATCAGCAATTGGGAGTCTTATGTATGCTATGATAGCTACTAGACCAGACATTGCATTTACAGTGGGAGTTGTTAGCCGGTATATGGCTAATCCAAGAAAGAGGCATTGGGAGGCAGTTAATTGGTAGAGGAGACATGCGTGTACTTGGGTACATAGATTCAAACTATGCAGGGCATGTGGATAGTAGGAGATCCACTTCTAGTTATGTGTTCACCTTTGCAGGTGGTGCAGTGTCGTGGATGTCTTGCGCACAGAAGTGCATTGCTTTATCTACCATAGAGGCTGAGTATGTTGCAGCCATAGAGGATTGCAAGGAGGCTATATGGCTTGATCGGCTAGTGGGAGATTTGGGGATTCATACAAGTGTACCGACATTGCATAGTGATTCCATGAGTGCTATTCAGCTAGCATGGAATCCGATCTTTCATGCAAAGACCAAACACATTGAGGTCAGGTACCATTTCATCAGGGAGGTACTTGAGGACAAGCGCATAGAGCTTGTTAAGGTTCATACAGATGATAACCCTATAAATATGCTGACGAAGAGTCTACCTAGTCAGCAGTTTGAGTATTGTTGTGTATTGATGGGCATAGGATAGTATGCTCACTGGTTGTTCTTCCTTAAAGGCACATTGTCCTTTAAGTGGGAGGTTGTGGGCATTAAAGGTGTAAGTTTCCATTTGCCAAGCACCAACTCTTTCATGGATGTACGAAGGGGTCCTCTAAGGCATTTGGACCTTTTGAAGAGCAAGGACTATGGTTACAAAGAAAGTGGATGCCACCCCATGTTTTATACTAAAGTTTCCTTACCATAACAAGTTGCCATCCTACCCGAAAATGTTTTTTTGGTGAAGCATTCTTTGGATCTTGATGGTGATATGAACAACACAACTTAGTCATTTAATGCAAATCATCCTTTAACTATTGAAATAGAATCTATCAATCTTTGGTCTATGCAGTAGGCTTTGCACATTCCTTTTCTTTAAAACACACTCTTGGCTGATTTATTTGTTTTCCTTCCTTGTCTTTGGTATTCACATTTTATGTTAAATATAAAGAAATATTTTGTCCCAAGCGCTCTAATATGGTTAATACAAGCGCTATTTTCGCTAGTAGGGAGAGATGGAAAGAATAGCAATATGCCTTGGCACCCTATGGGCCCAAGAGCCTTTTATTGTAAAGAGAGGGAGAGTGCTAAAATCCTAGGGCTCCAACTCCCTTTAGTAAGAAAACCCATCAAAATCTTGAGTATGAGATGAATTTAACAATATGCCATGAGTAGAAAGGTTCGCAATGCTTTAAAAGACTTTATGCAATTAATGGTGAAAGCATGGGGGGATGCATTACATGGTAATCCTATCACCATCAATTTAACAATATGCCATGAGTAGAAAGGTTCAGAATGCTTTAAAAGACTTTATGTAATTAATGGTGAAAGCATGGGGGGATGCATTATGTGGTAATCCTATCACCATCACTAGTACTTGCTTTTATTTTAAATTTTTGTTGCTGAAATTTGATGGTCACCATGTCTGTAGCATATTTTGCATGTGCATGGACCAAGCCTTTGTATAGAATTGGGGGCCTCTATCCATTTGGAATACTTAAATTAATTTGAAAGGAGATGGGTTTTCAAATTTTAGTGTATTTTTTGTTTTTCCCCCCCTCATCCAAAAGACCCCCACCTTTGGGCCTCACATATTATAAAAAATATGTACAAATCTTAAAATCTTACATATTTTTCAAGGTATATACCTTACTTTTTGTGGGAGGGGGGACATGAAATTTTCATATTTTTCCCTTGCATATTTGAAAATTTAAAGGAAATCCATGCATATTATATATGGACCTTGTCCCCCCATACCCTAGATTTTGGACAAGGGTAGTAGCATATTACATATTGAGTTGGCGTACCAAGGCTAAAAGGAAAATGGTTGGCCCTCCCTTCAAACGGTGACCTACATAAAAGGCCAAGGTGTTGACTTTGGTCTTCATTGTTGTTTGCACAAGTTTGAATACAAGCTCCCTCTTCTCTTCCAAGAGTGTTTTGGGTGTTCTCTTGTTTCCATTGTAGTGCCCTTGTGTTTGCCACTCCATCCTTCTTCACTCTCCTCTTTCCTTCTCCTTCTCTCCCTCCCTTCTCCCCTCTCCCCCTTCCCTCTTTCTCTCGTGGAAATACATTTCAACAATCCGCCGCTTGAGTGACACATGCGGATGGCTCGTGCCTTGCATTGCTCTCACAAGGAGTAGCTTGGAGTGGAGGCTCCATCTACATCTCTTCAATATTCACAAGGCACATAAGTCACCATTGAGACCTACACAGGAGGGCTTATTGCCTTGATAACATGCAAGGGATTATGAGCACCATTAGCTCTGATACCATGTAGAGAGAGGAGTGCACAAAAGATACTAACTATACACTAACCGTATTCCAAGGAAATGTGTGTGTGTATGTGTGTGTGTGTGTGTGTTCCAATTGGAAGGACCGAGTCACTAGTTTCCACCTATCATACCTGCCTTCATGTGCATGAGGTTGCTATTTGGCTCTTAGTGTCATTGGGTTTGCCATTATTTTATCATTGCAAGTTGACATTTTCTTCTGGGCTAGATTTGCTCATATGGATGCATAGTATATGCACATGTGTCAGATGCATTTTGATGCTTTAAGCCTTTGAGGTTTGGTGATATTACCTTCCGTTTTGGCACATACATTTGGGTGCACCTGGAATTTGGTGTGATTTGTCTCTTATAGGTACTAGCATTTGGGATTTTGTTTCATTTTCATCGTGGCATCCTCTTCCATGTCTGAAAAGGAGTTTTTTGCCATTAAAAAGTTTGATGGGACAAACTTTTTTGTGGAAAGAACAGATAAGGGATGTGCTTATTCAAAAGAAGCAAATTAAACCCTTGGCAAGGATTGGAGCTAAGCTTGCAGATTTGTCTAATTATGATTGGAATGAGTTGGATGCATCAGCAAAGTCTACTCTTAGACTTCATCTTGCAGAGTCATTTTATTTCACAATAGTAAATGAGTAGACTATAGAAGATTTGTGGAAGAAATTATGTGCCACTTATGAGAAGGAAACTGCCTCTTAAAAAGTTTACCTCATGAAGATGTTGTTTGAGTTGCAGATGAAGGAAAGGTTCTCCATTGCTTTTCGCTTGAATGAATTCAATATTATTTTTAGCCAGCTTCAAGCTCAGAAGATGAATTTTGATGCGGTGAAAAAGGCAATATTCCTCTTGTGTTCATTGCCATCCTCATGGGATACCTTCCGTATAGCTATCAGTAACTCTGCACCTGGTGGAGTACTAAAGTTTGATGATGTTTTGGGTAGCTTATTGGCTGAGGAGATTAGATGGAAGTCTATGGATGGCAACAAGTAGGATGCAGCCCTAAATGTGCAAAGGGGCAAATCACTGTTCAGGGGGAAGTCCCAAGAAAGTGGAAAGTCTCATAGCAAATCCAAGTCACGAAACATTGAGTGTTACCATTGTTACAAGAAGGGACACATGAAAAAGGATTGCTACAAGCTGAAAAGACAGCAAAAGGATAAGAAAATCAATGCAAATTGGGGTGCAAATAAGAAGGAAGAGAGTCTAAGGGAGGACAAAGGAAAAATGAAGATTGAGGAGATTAATGCAGTCATCACTGATAATAGTGACAATTACATTCTCATCATGTTTAGTCTACGTGCAGACTTGCTTTCCACTTCAGATGATGCATATTTCCAGGATTGGATTTTGGATTCTAGTACTTCATTCCATGTTACTCCCCATAGGGAATGGTTCTCCACTTATGACAGTGGAAAGACAGGTTGTGTGCATCTTGGAAATAGCTATGCATGTGACATTGTGGGAGCAGGTGACATAAAGTTTTCTTTTGCAAATGGGTCTGCATTTGTTTTGAAAAATGTGAGACATAAGCATAAGCTGACCAAGAGTCTCATTTCAGTGGGTCAGATAGATGATGCTAGTTTTTAGACCACCTTTGGCTTTTAGAGTTAGAAAATTCACAAGGGCTCTATGGTTTTGGCAAGAGGTACCAAGTATGGGACATTATATCCCTTACATGTATCAGGGGTGTCTGATCATGTTGTTGCAATAACTGAGCAGCCAAGTACTTCTATGTGGCATTACAGGTTGGGGGACATGAGCTAGAATGGAATGAAACTCTTATGATGTTTGGGTTATATACCGCATTAGAATTTTTCTAATTTTGAATTTGGTGAGCATTGTATTTATGGGAAGCAGACTAAATCAGCCCATAAAAGAAGGGGAAATAAAGAGCTTGAAAGGCTTGATTTGGTGCATTCAGATGTATGCAGTCTCATGCCTACACGATCATTAGGTGGGGCTGAATACTATGTGACATTCATTGATGATGCAACTAGGAAGGTGTGGGCTTATGCTATAGCTTGAAAGAGCGATGTGTTCCAAGTATTTCAAAAATGGCTAGCTTTGGTCTCGGAAATCAGTCACGTAGAATGCTTAAATGCCTACGGACTGACAATGGTGGAGAGTATCTCTCTCATGACTTTTAGCATTTCTATGATACACGTGGGATTAAGAGGGAGTTCATGTCCCCTCGTACTCCAAAACAAAATCCAATTGCAGAACAAATGAACCACACCATTCACGAAAGGTTGCAATGTATGCTTTCCAATGTAAGTCTTTCTGGTGGTTTTTGGGCTGAGGCAATGAAGACTGCAGTGCATGTGATCAATGGATCAACTAGTAAAAGTTTGGATGGTGGTATTATTGAAGAGGCATGGAGTGGCAAGAAGCCCTCTTACTCTCATTTGCATATATTTGGGTGTGAGGCATATGCACATGTGCCAAAAGAGCTTTGGAAGAAGCTAGATCCTAAGTCTAGGAAATGCATATTTCTAAGTTATGGTGAAAGTGGACAGATGGGCTATTGTCTTTGGGATCTAGAAGCAAAGAAGATAATAAGAAGCCATGATGTGGTCTTCAATGAGAAGAAAATGCATAAGACACCCATGAGGGATGTGGAAATGAGGAGAATCACTTTCCAAGATGTGAATCCACCCGAATATGTTGATAGACAACAAGCTGTCCATGCACCAAATGTGCAAGAAATGGTGCCACCAGGTACTCCCACAGGTACACAATCAAGGGCAGATAATGGATCATCTATTGGTGGCAATGATGAGCCAAATGTGGCTGATATGCAAGTGGGACAGCAAGCTGAAATGCCCTTGAGAAGAACATCTAGAGTGTCTAGACTGCCTGAGAGATTTATTCCAGGGGCAAGACTATGTGATGCTTAATGATTGTGGGGAGCCTTCTTGCTAGAGAGAGGCTCTGATGCACGAGGATCAACACAAGTGGGAGTATTCTATGCTATCATACTTGAATTCACTCATGAAGAAAAAGACTTGGGACTTGGTTTCTTTGCCACATGGAAAGAAAGCATTGCCATGTAAATGGGTCTACAAGATGAAGGTAGCAGGTGATGATGTGCCTAAGTACAAGGCCCGTTTGGTTGCAAAAGGGTTCAAACAAGAGAAGGGTGTGTACTTTGATAAGATCTTCTCTCTGGTTGTGAAGATGACCACACTTAGATGTGTACTTGGACTTGTGGTAGCAGAGAATACAAAGCTTATGTAGGTGAATGTTAAGACAGCTTTTTGGCATGGGGATTTGCATGAGGAAATTTACATGGTACAGTCAGAAGGCTTTGAAGAAAAGGGCAAAGACAATTTGGTTTACAAGCTGAGAAAGAGTCTCTACATCCTTAAGCAAGCACCTAGAGAATGGTATCAGAAGTTTGATGCTTTCATTTGGTCCCAGGGTTTCAAAAGAAGTGAGATTGATTAGTACGTCTACACTAAAAGGGCTAAGGATAATAGCCTGATACTCATGGCACTTTATGTGGATGATATGCTATTGGCTAGCAAGAACACTTATGAGCTATATGCATTAGAGGCCAAGTTGCATGAGGCTTTTGATATGAAGGATTTAGGACCTACAGGTCATATTCTTATTATGTGCATCATGCGTGATCGGAGTAGGAAACTCCTTTGGCTTTCATAGAAGGAATATGTTACAAAAGTGTTGCAGTGTTTCAAAATGGAGGGGGGGAAGGCAGTAAGTACTCCATTGCCTCCATATGTGAAACTGAGTCAGGCCGATAGTCCCAAATCAGATGAGGAGAGGGCGATGATGGCCAAGGTTCCTTATGCATCAGCGGTTGGGGAGTCTTATGTATGCTATGATAGCTATTAGACTAAACATTGCATTTGCAGTGGGAGTTTTTAGCCAGTATATGGCTAGTCTAGGAAAGAGGCATTGGGACACAGTTAAGTGCAACATGAGGTACATGAAGGGTACCAAGGAGATGTGTATCTACTTTGGCAAAGGAGAGATGCATGTACATAGATTCAAACTATGCAGGGCATGTGGATAGCAGGAGATCCACTTCTAGTTATGTGTTCACCTTTGAAGGTGGTGCAATGTCGTGGATGTCTCATACATACAAGTGTGTTGCTATGTCTACCACAGAGGTTGAGTATGTTGTAGCTACAAGGGGTTGGAAGGAGGCTATATGGCTTGATCGGCTAGTGGGAGATCTGTGGATTCATACAGGTGTACCAACATTGCATAGTGATTCCATGAGTGCTATTCTGTTAGCATGGAAACCAGTCTTTCATGCAAAGACTAAAGACATTGAGGTCAGGTACAATTTCATCAGGGAGGTACTTGAGGACAAGCGCATAGAGCTTGTCAAGGTTCATGTAGATGATAACCCTACAAATATGCTAACGAGAGTCTACCTAGTCAACAGTTTGAGTATTGTTGTGTATTGATGGGCATTGGAGAGTGTGTCCATTGGTTGTTCTCCCTTAAAGGCACATTGGCCTTTAAGTGGGAGGTTGTGGGAGTTAAAGGCCACTGTACCTTAACCCCAGTTATGTACAATACTCAAACATACATATATATGAATGACATACAAGATTAGGGTGTTTTGCACCCACAAAAAACTTGGGTGGCTCTCTCTCTCCCTCTCTCTCACCTTCTTTCATTCCACTTCCATTGTTAAGATCTCTCACAGCAAAGTTAGTTGAAAATCTAGTTGACCTATGTCGAAACTCCTGCAGCTACAAAGACAATCATTTGCTCATATTCGAAGGTGGAAAATTCTCTTATGTATTGGTTCTACCCCATCTTTCTCTACAATGCGAGTAGCTCAATCTTTGCTTTATTGACCATAATAGCTAGCTAGGAAATCTTTGCTTTATTGACCATAATAGCAACTTTTCCTTTGAGAAGGTAAGCTACGCACCCCTAGAGCCGAATACCTCAACTTTGCAAGCAGGCCTCCAAATGACAAATGATAGGAAGACAAGCAACACACATTTGCCACATCAGCACAATGCATGCTGGAATGGTCTCTCTTTCTTTTGAGCTACACTTTCATCTTAAAGAGCTTCAATACAATTGACAACCACAAGGATATGTGACTATTTCATGAATCCTAGTGGGATCGTCCAATGTTCTTGGAAGAGGTATGCCTTGTCATTTGCACACAACTTCAATGCATGTACTCTTGTCATAGGTCCCTTTCCCTCAATGAGCATATTATGTGTGCACACTGCCAATACATTGCCATCATCAAGCATGTCCAATTGCAAAATCCTTCCCCCACTATTGTCCTTGCTTAGGTTTCTTAGGCATTGTGGTCACCATGATGTAAAGAGCTTGTAGGAAAGATGACATGATAGTGCCAAGCTTGCAAATATGCTTGAAATTTTAGAAATGGAGTGGTTGGACATTTAGTAATACTACTTCCCTCTAGTATTAATGACCTTGTAGGGAACTAAAACAATTGCCAATTTATTCCCTTCCTCACGCTGGTTGATGGTTTTGTTGAGAACAAAAAGCTTGCCTTGCTGGAAACTTATACTGAATCTTGATTTGAAAAGCTTGCAAACATTCAAAGTTCACAAAAAGGCTCACCTTCCTTAAAAAAGCTCACCTCAAAAAGCTTGCAAAAAAATTGCACTCATTCAAGAGTTGTTGATATCATCACATCGGTGGTGTAGACATACACCACTATTGAAAAAGATAGTAATTGCTTCTTTTATGCATCGGAATCCCTTTTAGAGTTATCATATTATGTTTGGCCTACTTCATATGATCCAAGCTTATGCAAATGGTGTTTGATATGTCTGTGACTACTAGTAAGAATTGTGATACATTTTCAACATTATGTCCATCCTTATTTTTTTAGACTCCGTGTCCTTGACCTCCAAAAATGGATAATGCTAATCACTTCAACTTGAGTTAAGTTATGATTATTGGGAGCCCACTTTGGTTTCTTCTACAAACAATCTTTGTAAAGATCTTTCAGTATATACTTTTTGTGTGGACTTTTCATAGGTTATGGTTCATACCACAAAGATGTGAATATCAAAGCCATATTATTTCATCCTTTTAAATCTCAACAACCTTTTCCACCCAAATTGGGCACCTTGATTGCATGTATCTGATTTTGAGTCTACTACCAAAATCGCAACAAAAAGGACCTCTTGAATTTCAAGAGATGGTACAAACTCTTACAAAGGCTTATCATACTTTGGACCATAATATTTGCATGGCATAAGAAGTTGCTCATTTTTTTGTTATCAATGACCATTGCAATATTTCTAGCAATCTTAGGGACTCCAATTTCACTGTCACATTGTTGTGGCTAAAACAAATCACAATATTCAATGCTTGGCAAATCCTCTTATTCTATCAAGAAATTAACAAGAGCTTTAGTTGAGTTAATTGTCTTATTATTATTCTCATTCAATTGCTCTCGATATTTTTGTGCCATTGTTTGGGCATGGCCGATGAATGCTTCTAGGCCTTTGATTTCATCAGGTTCAAGTGCTTTATTTTTTGCAAAAACAAATTTTCATTTCTCCAATGTTGGAGTTTTTTGTAGCAAAGCATGTAGCTTTCTCCA